>NW_026453784.1:0-64052 GCF_943734755.1 Anopheles moucheti | reverse complement strand
GTTACCATGCAAAAACTGTCTATTTCAACTAATTTCGTCCATCCGATACGAACTTTGTACTTTGCTATGTAGTTCTACCAGGAATGTGTTACCATGCAAAAACTGTCTATTTCAACTAATTTCGTCCATCCGATACGAACTTTGTACTTTGATTTGTAGTTCTACCAGGAATGAGTTACCATGCAAAAACTGTCTATTTCAACTAATTTCGTCCATCCGATACGAACTTTGTACTTTACTATGCAGTTCTACCAGGAATGTGTTACCATGCAAAAACTGTCTATTTCAACTAATTTCGTCCATCCGATACGAACTTTGTTCTTTGATATGTAGTTCTACCAGGAATGTGTTACCATGCAAAAACTGTCTATTTCAACTAATTTCGTCCATCCGATACGAACTTTGTACTTTGCTGTGTAGTTCTACCAGGAGTGTGTTACCATGCAAAAACTGTCTATTTCAACTAATTTCGTCCATCCGATACGAACTTTGTACTTTGCTATGTAGTTCTACCAGGAATGTGTTACCATGCAAAAACTGTCTATTTCAACTAATTTTGTCCATCCGATACGAACTTTGTACTTTACTATGTAGTTCTACCAGGAATGTGTTACCATGCAAAAACTGTCTATTTCAACTAATTTCGTCCATCCGATACGAACTTTGTACTTTACTATGTAGTTCTACCAGGAATGTGTTACCATGCAAAAACTGTCTTTTTCAACTAATTTTGTCCATCCGATACGAACTTTGTACTTTACTATGCAGTTCTACCAGGAATGTGTTACCATGCAAAAACTGTCTATTTCAACTAATTTCGTCCATCCGATACGAACTTTGTACTTTGATTTGTAGTTCTACCAGGAATAAGTTACCATTCAAAAACTGTCTATTTCAACTAATTTCGTCCATCCGATACGAACTTTGTACTTTACTATGTAGTTCTACCAGGAATGTGTTACCATGCAAAAACTGTCTATTTCAACTAATTTCGTCCATCCGATACGAACTTTGTTCTTTGATATGTAGTTCTACCAGGAATGAGTTACCATGCAAAAACTGTCTATTTCAACTAATTTCGTCCATCCGATACGAACTTGGTACTTTGCTATGTAGTTCTATCAGGAATGTGTTACCATGCAAAAACTGTCTATTTCAACTAATTTCGTCCATCCGATACGAACTTTGTACTTTGATTGTAGTTCTACCAGGAATGTGTTACCATGCAAAAACTGTCTATTTCAACTAATTTCGTCCATCCGATACGAACTTTGTACTTTACTATGTAGTTCTATCAGGAATGTGTTACCATGCAAAAAACTGTCTATTTCAACTAATTTCGTCCATCCGATACGAACTTGGTACTTTACTATGTAGTTCTACCAGGAATGTGTTACCATGCAAAAACTGTCTTTTTCAACTAATTTTGTCCATCCGATACGAACTTTGTACTTTACTATGCAGTTCTACCAGGAATGTGTTACCATGCAAAAACTGTCTATTTCAACTAATTTCGTCCATCCGATACGAACTTTGTACTTTGATTTGTAGTTCTACCAGGAATGTGTTACCATGCAAAAACTGTCTATTTCAACTAATTTCGTCCATCCGATACGAACTTTGTACTTTACTATGTAGTTCTATCAGGAATGTGTTACCATGCAAAAACTGTCTATTTCAACTAATTTTGTCCATCCGATACGAACTTTGTACTATGCTATGTAGTTCTACCAGGAATGTGTTACCATGCAAAAACTGTCTATTTCAACTAATTTCGTCCATCCGATACGAACTTTGTACTTTACTATGCAGTTCTACCAGGAATGTGTTACCATGCAAAAACTGTCTATTTCAACTAATTTCGTCCATCCGATACGAACTTTGTACTTTGCTGTGTAGTTCTACCAGGAGTGTGTTACCATACAAAACCTGTCTATTTAAACTAATTTCGTCCATCCGATACGAACTTTGTACTTTGCTATGTAGTTCTACCAGGAATGTGTTACCATGCAAAAACTGTCTATTTCAACTAATTTCGTCCATCCGATACGAACTTGGTACTTTGCTATGTAGTTCTACCAGGAATGTGTTACCATGCAAAAACTGTCTATTTCAACTAATTTCGTCCATCCGATACGAACTTTGTACTTTACTATGCAGTTCTACCAGGAATGTGTTACCATGCAAAAACTGTCTATTTCAACTAATTTCGTCCATCCGATACGAACTTTGTACTTTACTATGCAGTTCTACCAGGAATGTGTTACCATGCAAAAACTGTCTATTTCAACTAATTTCGTCCATCCGATACGAACTTGGTACTTTGCTATGTAGTTCTACCAGGAATGTGTTACCATGCAAAAACTGTCTATTTCAACTAATTTTGTCCATCCGATACGAACTTTGTACTATGCTATGTAGTTCTACCAGGAATGTGTTATCATGCAAAAACTGTCTATTTCAACTAATTTCGTCCATCCGATACGAACTTTGTACTTTACTATGCAGTTCTACCAGGAATGTGTTACCATGCAAAAACTGTCTATTTCAACTAATTTCGTCCATCCGATACGAACTTGGTACTTTGCTATGTAGTTCTACCAGGAATGTGTTACCATGCAAAAACTGTCTATTTCAACTAATTTTGTCCATCCGATACGAACTTTGTACTTTACTATGCAGTTCTACCAGGAATGTGTTACCATGCAAAAACTGTCTATTTCAACTAATTTCGTCCATCCGATACGAACTTTGTACTTTGATTTGTAGTTCTACCAGGAATGAGTTACCATGCAAAAACTGTCTATTTCAACTAATTTCGTCCATCCGATACGAACTTTGTACTTTACTATGCAGTTCTACCAGGAATGTGTTACCATGCAAAAACTGTCTATTTCAACTAATTTCGTCCATCCGATACGAACTTTGTACTTTGATATGTAGTTCTACCAGGAATGTGTTACCATGCAAAAACTGTCTATTTCAACTAATTTCGTCCATCCGATACGAACTTTGTACTTTACTATGCAGTTCTACCAGGAATGTGTTACCATGCAAAAACTGTCTATTTCAACTAATTTCGTCCATCCGATACGAACTTTGTACTTTGATTTGTAGTTCTACCAGGAGTGTGTTACCATGCAAAAACTGTCTATTTCAACTAATTTTGTCCATCCGATACGAACTTTGTACTTTACTATGCAGTTCTACCAGGAATGTGTTACCATGCAAAAACTGTCTATTTCAACTAATTTCGTCCATCCGATACGAATTTTGTACTTTGATATGTAGTTTTACAGGAATGAGTTACCATGCAAAAACTGTCTATTTCAACTAATTTTGTCCATCCGATACGAACTTTGTACTTTACTATGCAGTTCTACCAGGAATGTGTTACCATGCAAAAACTGTCTATTTCAACTAATTTCGTCCATCCGATACGAACTTGGTACTTTGCTATGTAGTTCTATCAGGAATGTGTTACCATGCAAAAACTGTCTATTTCAACTAATTTTGTCCATCCGATACGAACTTTGTACTTTGCTATGTAGTTCTACCAGGAATGTGTTACCATGCAAAAACTGTCTATTTCAACTAATTTCGTCCATCCGATACGAACTTGGTACTTTGCTATGTAGTTCTACCAGGAATGTGTTACCATGCAAAAACCTGTCTATTTCAACTAATTTCGTCCATCCGATACGAACTTGGTACTTTGCTATGTAGTTCTATCAGGAATGTGTTACCATGCAAAAACTGTCTATTTCAACTAATTTCGTCCATCCGATACGAACTTTGTACTTTGATTTGTAGTTCTACCAGGAATGAGTTACCATGCAAAAACTGTCTATTTCAACTAATTTCGTCCATCCAAAACGAACTTTGTACTTTGCTATGAAGTTCCACCAGGAATGAGTTTTCATGCAAAAACTGTCTATTTCAACTAACTTTGTAAATCCAAAACGAACTTTGTACTTTGCTATGAAGTTCCACCTGGAATGAGTTTTCATGCAAAAACTGTCTATTTCAACTAACTTTGTCCATCCAAAACGAACTTTGTACTTTGCTATGAAGTTCCACCAGAAGTGTGTTTTCATACAAAAACTGTTAATTACAACTAACTTTGTCCATCCAAAACGAACTTTGTACTTTGATATGAAGTTCCACCAGAAGTGTGTTTTCATACAAAAACTGTTAATTACAACTAACTTTGTCCATCCAAAACGAACTTTGTACTTTGATATGAAGTTCCACCAGACGTGTGTTTTCATACAAAAACTGTTAATTACAACTAACTTTGTCCATCAAAAACGAACTTTGTACTTTTAAATGAAGTTCCACCAGAAGTGTGTTTTCATACAAAAACTGTTAATTACAACTAACTTTGTCCATCCGATTCGAACTTTGTTCTTTGATTTGAAGTTCCACCAGAAGTGTGTTTTTATACAAAAAACTGTTAATTACAACTAACTTTGTCCATCCAAAACGAACTTTGTACTTTGCTATGAAGTTCCACCAGAAGTGTGTTTTCATAAAAAAGCTGTTAATTACAACTAACTTTGTCCATCCAAAACGAACTTTGTACTTTGCTATGAAGTTCCACCAGGAATGAGTTTTCATGCAAAAACTGTCTATTTCAACTAAATTGATCCATCCAAAACGAACTTTGTACTTTGCTATGAAGTTCCACCAGGAATGAGTTTTTATGCAAAAACTGTCTATTTCAACTTAATTCGTCCATCCAAAACGAACTCTGTACTTTGCTATGAAGTTCCACCAGGAATGAGTTTTCATGCAAAAACTGTCTATTTCAACTTAATTCGTCCATCCAAAACGAACTTTGTACTTTGCTATGAAGTTCCACCAGGAATGAGTTTTTATGCAAAAACTGTCTATTTCAACTAACTTTGTAAATCCAAAACGAACTTTGTACTTTGCTATGAAGTTCCACCTGGAATGAGTTTTCATGCAAAAAACTGTCTATTTCAACTAACTTTGTCCATCCAAAACGAACTTTGTACTTTACTATGAAGTTCCACCAGGAATGAGTTTTCATACAAAAACTGTCTATTTCAACTTAATTCGTCCATCCAAAACGAACTTTGTACTTTGCTATGAAGTTCCACTAGGAATGAGTTTTTATGCAAAAACTGTCTATTTCAACTAAATTGATCCATCCAAAACGAACTTTGTACTTTGTTATGAAGTTCCACCAGGAATGAGTTTTCATGCAAAAACTGTCTATTTCAACTAACTTTGTCCATCCAAAACGAACTTTGTACTTTGCTATGTAGTTCTACCAGAAGTGTGTTACCATGCAAAAACTGTCTATTTCAACTAATTTCGTCCATCCGATACGAACTTTGTACTTTGCTATGTAGTTCTACCAGGAATGTGTTACCATACAAAAACTGTCTATTTCAACTAATTTCGTCCATCCGATACGAACTTTGTACTTTGCTATGTAGTTCTACCAGAAGTGTGTTACCATGCAAAAACTGTCTACTTCAACTAATTTCGTCCATCCGATACGAACGTTGTACTTTGCTATGTAGTTCTACCAGAAGTGTGTTACCATGCAAAAACTGTCTATTTCAACTAATTTCGTCCATCCGATACGAACTTTGTACTTTGCTATGTAGTTCTACCAGGAATGTGTTACCATACAAAAACTGTCTATTTCAACTAATTTCGTCCATCCGATACGAACTTTGTACTTTGCTATGTAGTTCTACCAGAAGTGTGTTACCATACAAAAACTGTCTATTTCAACTAATTTCGTCCATCCGATACGAACTTTGTACTTTGCTATGTAGTTCTACCAGGAATGTGTTACCATGCAAAAACTGTCTATTTCAACTAATTTCGTCCATCCGATACGAACTTTGTACTTTGCTATGTAGTTCTACCAGGAATGTGTTACCATGCAAAAACTGTCTATTTAAACTAATTTCGTCCATCCGATACGAACTTTGTACTTTACTATGCAGTTCTACCAGGAATGTGTTACCATGCAAAAACTGTCTATTTCAACTAATTTCGTCCATCCGATACGAACTTTGTACTTTGCTATGTAGTTCTACCAGGAATGTGTTACCATGCAAAAACTGTCTATTTCAACTAATTTCGTCCATCCGATACGAACTTTGTACTTTGCTATGTAGTTCTACCAGGAATGTGTTACCATGCAAAAACTGTCTATTTCAACTAATTTCGTCCATCCGATACGAACTTTGTACTTTGCTATTTAGTTCTACCAGGAATGTGTTACCATGCAAAAACTGTCTATTTCAACTAATTTCGTCCATCCGATACGAACTTTGTACTTTGCTATGTAGTTCTACCAGGAATGTGTTACCATGCAAAAACTGTCTATTTCAACTAATTTCGTCCATCCGATACGAACTTTGTACTTTGCTATGTAGTTCTACCAGGAATGTGTTACCATGCAAAAACTGTCTATTTCAACTAATTTTGTCCATCCGATACGAACTTTGTACTTTACTATGCAGTTCTACCAGGAATGTGTTATCATGCAAAAACTGTCTATTTCAACTAATTTCGTCCATCCAATACGAACTTTGTACTTTACTATGCAGTTCTACCAGGAATGTGTTACCATGCAAAAACTGTCTATTTCAACTAATTTCGTCCATCCGATACGAACTTTGTACTTTGCTATGTAGTTCTACCAGGAATGTGTTACCATGCAAAAACTGTCTATTTCAACTAATTTCGTCCATCCGATACTAACTTTGTACTTTACTGTGTAGTTCTACCAGGAATGTGTTACCATGCAAAAACTGTCTATTTCAACTAATTTCGTCCATCCGATACGAACTTTGTACTTTGCTATGTAGTTCTACCAGGAATGTGTTACCATGCAAAAACTGTCTATTTCAACTAATTTCGTCCATCCGATACGAACTTTGTACTTTGATTTGTAGTTCTACCAGGAATGAGTTACCATGCAAAAACTGTCTATTTCAACTAATTTCGTCCATCCGATACGAACTTTGTACTTTACTATGCAGTTCTACCAGGAATGTGTTACCATGCAAAAACTGTCTATTTCAACTAATTTCGTCCATCCGATACGAACTTTGTTCTTTGATATGTAGTTCTACCAGGAATGTGTTACCATGCAAAAACTGTCTATTTCAACTAATTTCGTCCATCCGATACGAACTTTGTACTTTGCTGTGTAGTTCTACCAGGAGTGTGTTACCATGCAAAAACTGTCTATTTCAACTAATTTCGTCCATCCGATACGAACTTTGTACTTTGCTATGTAGTTCTACCAGGAATGTGTTACCATGCAAAAACTGTCTATTTCAACTAATTTTGTCCATCCGATACGAACTTTGTACTTTACTATGTAGTTCTACCAGGAATGTGTTACCATGCAAAAACTGTCTATTTCAACTAATTTCGTCCATCCGAAACGAACTTTGTACTTTACTATGTAGTTCTACCAGGAATGTGTTACCATGCAAAAACTGTCTTTTTCAACTAATTTTGTCCATCCGATACGAACTTTGTACTTTACTATGCAGTTCTACCAGGAATGTGTTACCATGCAAAAACTGTCTATTTCAACTAATTTCGTCCATCCGATACGAACTTTGTACTTTGATTTGTAGTTCTACCAGGAATGAGTTACCATGCAAAAACTGTCTATTTCAACTAATTTCGTCCATCCGATACGAACTTTGTACTTTACTATGTAGTTCTACCAGGAATGTGTTACCATGCAAAAACTGTCTATTTCAACTAATTTCGTCCATCCGATACGAACTTTGTTCTTTGATATGTAGTTCTACCAGGAATGAGTTACCATGCAAAAACTGTCTATTTCAACTAATTTCGTCCATCCGATACGAACTTGGTACTTTGCTATGTAGTTCTATCAGGAATGTGTTACCATGCAAAAACTGTCTATTTCAACTAATTTTGTCCATCCGATACGAACTTTGTACTATGCTATGTAGTTCTACCAGGAATGTGTTACCATGCAAAAACTGTCTATTTCAACTAATTTCGTCCATCCGATACGAACTTTGTACTTTACTATGCAGTTCTACCAGGAATGTGTTACCATGCAAAAACTGTCTATTTCAACTAATTTCGTCCATCCGATACGAACTTTGTACTTTGCTGTGTAGTTCTACCAGGAGTGTGTTACCATGCAAAAACTGTCTATTTCAACTAATTTCGTCCATCCGATACGAACTTGGTACTTTGCTATGTAGTTCTACCAGGAATGTGTTACCATGCAAAAACTGTCTATTTCAACTAATTTCGTCCATCCGATACGAACTTTGTACTTTACTATGCAGTTCTACCAGGAATGTGTTACCATGCAAAAACTGTCTATTTCAACTGATTTCGTCCATCCGATACGAACTTTGTTCTTTGATATGTAGTTCTACCAGGAATGTGTTACCATGCAAAAACTGTCTATTTCAACTAATTTCGTCCATCCGATACGAACTTGGTACTTTGCTATGTAGTTCTATCAGGAATGTGTTACCATGCAAAAACTGTCTATTTCAACTAATTTTGTCCATCCGATACGAACTTTGTACTTTGCTATGTAGTTCTACCAGGAATGTGTTACCATGCAAAAACTGTCTATTTCAACTAATTTTGTCCATCCGATACAAACTTTGTACTTTACTATGCAGTTCTACCAGGAATGTGTTACCATGCAAAAACTGTCTATTTCAACTAATTTCGTCCATCCGATACGAACTTTGTACTTTACTATGCAGTTCTACCAGGAGTGTGTTACCATACAAAACCTGTCTATTTAAACTAATTTCGTCCATCCGATACGAACTTTGTACTTTGCTATGTAGTTCTACCAGGAATGTGTTACCATGCAAAAACTGTCTATTTCAACTAATTTCGTCCATCCGATACGAACTTGGTACTTTGCTATGTAGTTCTACCAGGAATGTGTTACCATGCAAAAACTGTCTATTTCAACTAATTTTGTCCATCCGATACGAACTTTGTACTTTACTATGCAGTTCTACCAGGAATGTGTTACCATGCAAAAACTGTCTATTTCAACTAATTTCGTCCATCCGATACGAACTTTGTACTTTGATTTGTAGTTCTACCAGGAATGAGTTACCATGCAAAAACTGTCTATTTCAACTAATTTCGTCCATCCGATACGAACTTTGTACTTTACTATGCAGTTCTACCAGGAATGTGTTACCATGCAAAAACTGTCTATTTCAACTAATTTCGTCCATCCGATACGAACTTTGTACTTTGATATGTAGTTCTACCAGGAATGTGTTACCATGCAAAAACTGTCTATTTCAACTAATTTCGTCCATCCGATACGAACTTTGTACTTTACTATGCAGTTCTACCAGGAATGTGTTACCATGCAAAAACTGTCTATTTCAACTAATTTCGTCCATCCGATACGAACTTTGTACTTTGATTTGTAGTTCTACCAGGAGTGTGTTACCATGCAAAAACTGTCTATTTCACCTTATTTAGTCCATCCGATACGAACTTTGTACTTTGCTATGTAGTTCTACCAGAAGTGTGTTACCATGCAAAAACTGTCTATTTCAACTAATTTTGTCCATCCGATACGAACTTTGTACTTTACTATGCAGTTCTACCAGGAATGTGTTACCATGCAAAAACTGTCTATTTCAACTAATTTCGTCCATCCGATACGAACTTTGTACTTTGATATGTAGTTTTACCAGGAATGAGTTACCATGCAAAAACTGTCTATTTCAACTAATTTCGTCCATCCGATACGAACTTTGTACTTTACTATGCAGTTCAACCAGGAATGTGTTATCATGCAAAAACTGTCTATTTCAACTAATTTTGTCCATCCGATACGAACTTTGTACTTTACTATGTAGTTCTATCAGGAATGTGTTACCATGCAAAAACTGTCTATTTCAACTAATTTCGTCCATCCGATACGAACTTGGTACTTTGCTATGTAGTTCTATCAGGAATGTGTTACCATGCAAAAACTGTCTATTTCAACTAATTTTGTCCATCCGATACGAACTTTGTACTTTGCTATGTAGTTCTACCAGGAATGTGTTACCATGCAAAAACTGTCTATTTCAACTAATTTCGTCCATCCGATACGAACTTTGTACTTTGCTATGTAGTTCTACCAGAAGTGTGTTACCATGCAAAAACTGTCTATTTCAACTAATTTTGTCCATCCGATACGAACTTTGTACTTTACTATGCAGTTCAACCAGGAATGTGTTATCATGCAAAAACTGTCTATTTCAACTAATTTTGTCCATCCGATACGAACTTTGTACTTTACTATGCAGTTCTACCAGGAATGTGTTACCATGCAAAAACTGTCTATTTCAACTAATTTCGTCCATCCGATACGAACTTTGTACTTTACTATGCAGTTCTACCAGGAATGTGTTACCATGCAAAAACTGTCTATTTCAACTAATTTCGTCCATCCGATACGAACTTGGTACTTTGCTATGTAGTTCTATCAGGAATGTGTTACCATGCAAAAACTGTCTATTTCAACTAATTTTGTCCATCCGATACGAACTTTGTACTTTACTATGCAGTTCTACCAGGAATGTGTTACCATGCAAAAACTGTCTATTTCAACTAATTTCGTCCATCCGATACGAACTTTGTACTTTACTATGTAGTTCTATCAGGAATGTGTTACCATGCAAAAACTGTCTATTTCAACTAATTTCGTCCATCCGATACGAACTTGGTACTTTGCTATGTAGTTCTATCAGGAATGTGTTACCATGCAAAAACTGTCTATTTCAACTAATTTTGTCCATCCGATACGAACTTTGTACTTTGCTATGTAGTTCTACCAGGAATGTGTTACCATGCAAAAACTGTCTATTTCAACTAATTTCGTCCATCCGATACGAACTTTGTACTTTGCTATGTAGTTCTACCAGAAGTGTGTTACCATGCAAAAACTGTCTATTTCAACTAATTTTGTCCATCCGATACGAACTTTGTACTTTACTATGCAGTTCAACCAGGAATGTGTTATCATGCAAAAACTGTCTATTTCAACTAATTTTGTCCATCCGATACGAACTTTGTACTTTACTATGCAGTTCTACCAGGAATGTGTTACCATGCAAAAACTGTCTATTTCAACTAATTTCGTCCATCCGATACGAACTTTGTACTTTACTATGCAGTTCTACCAGGAATGTGTTACCATGCAAAAACTGTCTATTTCAACTAATTTCGTCCATCCGATACGAACTTTGTACTTTGATTTGTAGTTCTACCAGGAGTGTGTTACCATGCAAAAACTGTCTATTTCACCTTATTTAGTCCATCCGATACGAACTTTGTACTTTGCTATGTAGTTCTACCAGAAGTGTGTTACCATGCAAAAACTGTCTATTTCAACTAATTTTGTCCATCCGATACGAACTTTGTACTTTACTATGCAGTTCTACCAGGAATGTGTTACCATGCAAAAACTGTCTATTTCAACTAATTTCGTCCATCCGATACGAACTTGGTACTTTGCTATGTAGTTCTATCAGGAATGTGTTACCATGCAAAAACTGTCTATTTCAACTAATTTTGTCCATCCGATACGAACTTTGTACTTTGCTATGTAGTTCTACCAGGAATGTGTTACCATGCAAAAACTGTCTATTTCAACTAATTTCGTCCATCCGATACGAACTTGGTACTTTGCTATGTAGTTCTACCAGGAATGTGTTACCATGCAAAAACTGTCTATTTCAACTAACTTTGTCCATCCAAAACGAACTTTGTACTTTGCTATGAAGTTCCACCAGGAATGAGTTTTCATGCAAAAACTGTCTATTTCAACTAACTTTGTAAATCCAAAACGAACTTTGTACTTTGCTATGAAGTTCCACCTGGAATGAGTTTTCATGCAAAAACTGTCTATTTCAACTAACTTTGTCCATCCAAAACGAACTTTGTACTTTGCTATGAAGTTCCACCAGAAGTGTGTTTTCATACAAAAACTGTTAATTACAACTAACTTTGTCCATCCAAAACGAACTTTGTACTTTGATATGAAGTTCCACCAGAAGTGTGTTTTCATACAAAAACTGTTAATTACAACTAACTTTGTCCATCCAAAACGAACTTTGTACTTTGATATGAAGTTCCACCAGACGTGTGTTTTCATACAAAAACTGTTAATTACAACTAACTTTGTCCATCCAAAACGAACTTTGTACTTTGATATGAAGTTCCACCAGAAGTGTGTTTTCATACAAAAACTGTTAATTACAACTAACTTTGTCCATCCGATTCGAACTTTGTTCTTTGATTTGAAGTTCCACCAGAAGTGTGTTTTTATACAAAAACTGTTAATTACAACTAACTTTGTCCATCCAAAACGAACTTTGTACTTTGCTATGAAGTTCCACCAGAAGTGTGTTTTCATAAAAAAGCTGTTAATTACAACTAACTTTGTCCATCCAAAACGAACTTTGTACTTTGCTATGAAGTTCCACCAGGAATGAGTTTTCATGCAAAAACTGTCTATTTCAACTAAATTGATCCATCCAAAACGAACTTTGTACTTTGCTATGTAGTTCTACCAGGAATGAGTTACCATGCAAAAACTGTCTATTTCAACTAATTTCGTCCATCCGATACGAACTTTGTACTTTACTATGCAGTTCTACCAGGAATGTGTTACCATGCAAAAACTGTCTATTTCAACTAATTTCGTCCATCCGATACGAACTTTGTACTTTACTATGCAGTTCTACCAGGAATGTGTTACCATGCAAAAACTGTCTATTTCAACTAATTTCGTCCATCCGATACGAACTTGGTACTTTGCTATGTAGTTCTATCAGGAATGTGTTACCATGCAAAAACTGTCTATTTCAACTAATTTTGTCCATCCGATACGAACTTTGTACTTTACTATGCAGTTCTACCAGGAATGTGTTACCATGCAAAAACTGTCTATTTCAACTAATTTCGTCCATCCGATACGAACTTTGTACTTTACTATGCAGTTCTACCAGGAATGTGTTACCATGCAAAAACTGTCTATTTCAACTAATTTCGTCCATCCGATACGAACTTGGTACTTTGCTATGTAGTTCTATCAGGAATGTGTTACCATGCAAAAACTGTCTATTTCAACTAATTTTGTCCATCCGATACGAACTTTGTACTTTACTATGCAGTTCTACCAGGAATGTGTTACCATGCAAAAACTGTCTATTTCAACTAATTTCGTCCATCCGATACGAACTTTGTACTTTACTATGTAGTTCTATCAGGAATGTGTTACCATGCAAAAACTGTCTATTTCAACTAATTTCGTCCATCCGATACGAACTTGGTACTTTGCTATGTAGTTCTATCAGGAATGTGTTACCATGCAAAAACTGTCTATTTCAACTAATTTTGTCCATCCGATACGAACTTTGTACTTTGCTATGTAGTTCTACCAGGAATGTGTTACCATGCAAAAACTGTCTATTTCAACTAATTTCGTCCATCCGATACGAACTTTGTACTTTGCTATGTAGTTCTACCAGAAGTGTGTTACCATGCAAAAACTGTCTATTTCAACTAATTTTGTCCATCCGATACGAACTTTGTACTTTACTATGCAGTTCAACCAGGAATGTGTTATCATGCAAAAACTGTCTATTTCAACTAATTTTGTCCATCCGATACGAACTTTGTACTTTACTATGCAGTTCTACCAGGAATGTGTTACCATGCAAAAACTGTCTATTTCAACTAATTTCGTCCATCCGATACGAACTTTGTACTTTACTATGCAGTTCTACCAGGAATGTGTTACCATGCAAAAACTGTCTATTTCAACTAATTTCGTCCATCCGATACGAACTTTGTACTTTGATTTGTAGTTCTACCAGGAGTGTGTTACCATGCAAAAACTGTCTATTTCACCTTATTTAGTCCATCCGATACGAACTTTGTACTTTGCTATGTAGTTCTACCAGAAGTGTGTTACCATGCAAAAACTGTCTATTTCAACTAATTTTGTCCATCCGATACGAACTTTGTACTTTACTATGCAGTTCTACCAGGAATGTGTTACCATGCAAAAACTGTCTATTTCAACTAATTTCGTCCATCCGATACGAACTTGGTACTTTGCTATGTAGTTCTATCAGGAATGTGTTACCATGCAAAAACTGTCTATTTCAACTAATTTTGTCCATCCGATACGAACTTTGTACTTTGCTATGTAGTTCTACCAGGAATGTGTTACCATGCAAAAACTGTCTATTTCAACTAATTTCGTCCATCCGATACGAACTTGGTACTTTGCTATGTAGTTCTACCAGGAATGTGTTACCATGCAAAAACTGTCTATTTCAACTAACTTTGTCCATCCAAAACGAACTTTGTACTTTGCTATGAAGTTCCACCAGGAATGAGTTTTCATGCAAAAACTGTCTATTTCAACTAACTTTGTAAATCCAAAACGAACTTTGTACTTTGCTATGAAGTTCCACCTGGAATGAGTTTTCATGCAAAAACTGTCTATTTCAACTAACTTTGTCCATCCAAAACGAACTTTGTACTTTGCTATGAAGTTCCACCAGAAGTGTGTTTTCATACAAAAACTGTTAATTACAACTAACTTTGTCCATCCAAAACGAACTTTGTACTTTGATATGAAGTTCCACCAGAAGTGTGTTTTCATACAAAAACTGTTAATTACAACTAACTTTGTCCATCCAAAACGAACTTTGTACTTTGATATGAAGTTCCACCAGACGTGTGTTTTCATACAAAAACTGTTAATTACAACTAACTTTGTCCATCCAAAACGAACTTTGTACTTTGATATGAAGTTCCACCAGAAGTGTGTTTTCATACAAAAACTGTTAATTACAACTAACTTTGTCCATCCGATTCGAACTTTGTTCTTTGATTTGAAGTTCCACCAGAAGTGTGATTTTATACAAAAACTGTTAATTACAACTAACTTTGTCCATCCAAAACGAACTTTGTACTTTGCTATGAAGTTCCACCAGAAGTGTGTTTTCATAAAAAAGCTGTTAATTACAACTAACTTTGTCCATCCAAAACGAACTTTGTACTTTGCTATGAAGTTCCACCAGGAATGAGTTTTCATGCAAAAACTGTCTATTTCAACTAAATTGATCCATCCAAAACGAACTTTGTACTTTGCTATGTAGTTCTACCAGGAATGAGTTACCATGCAAAAACTGTCTATTTCAACTAATTTCGTCCATCCGATACGAACTTTGTACTTTACTATGCAGTTCTACCAGGAATGTGTTACCATGCAAAAACTGTCTATTTCAACTAATTTCGTCCATCCGATACGAACTTTGTACTTTGATATGTAGTTCTACCAGGAATGTGTTACCATGCAAAAACTGTCTATTTCAACTAATTTCGTCCATCCGATACGAACTTTGTACTTTACTATGCAGTTCTACCAGGAATGTGTTACCATGCAAAAACTGTCTATTTCAACTAATTTCGTCCATCCGATACGAACTTTGTACTTTGATTTGTAGTTCTACCAGGAGTGTGTTACCATGCAAAAACTGTCTATTTCACCTTATTTAGTCCATCCGATACGAACTTTGTACTTTGCTATGTAGTTCTACCAGAAGTGTGTTACCATGCAAAAACTGTCTATTTCAACTAATTTTGTCCATCCGATACGAACTTTGTACTTTACTATGCAGTTCTACCAGGAATGTGTTACCATGCAAAAACTGTCTATTTCAACTAATTTCGTCCATCCGATACGAACTTTGTACTTTGATATGTAGTTTTACCAGGAATGAGTTACCATGCAAAAACTGTCTATTTCAACTAATTTCGTCCATCCGATACGAACTTTGTACTTTACTATGCAGTTCAACCAGGAATGTGTTATCATGCAAAAACTGTCTATTTCAACTAATTTTGTCCATCCGATACGAACTTTGTACTTTACTATGCAGTTCTACCAGGAATGTGTTACCATGCAAAAACTGTCTATTTCAACTAATTTCGTCCATCCGATACGAACTTGGTACTTTGCTATGTAGTTCTATCAGGAATGTGTTACCATGCAAAAACTGTCTATTTCAACTAATTTTGTCCATCCGATACGAACTTTGTACTTTGCTATGTAGTTCTACCAGGAATGTGTTACCATGCAAAAACTGTCTATTTCAACTAATTTCGTCCATCCGATACGAACTTTGTACTTTGCTATGTAGTTCTACCAGAAGTGTGTTACCATGCAAAAACTGTCTATTTCAACTAATTTTGTCCATCCGATACGAACTTTGTACTTTACTATGCAGTTCAACCAGGAATGTGTTATCATGCAAAAACTGTCTATTTCAACTAATTTTGTCCATCCGATACGAACTTTGTACTTTACTATGCAGTTCTACCAGGAATGTGTTACCATGCAAAAACTGTCTATTTCAACTAATTTCGTCCATCCGATACGAACTTTGTACTTTACTATGCAGTTCTACCAGGAATGTGTTACCATGCAAAAACTGTCTATTTCAACTAATTTCGTCCATCCGATACGAACTTTGTACTTTGATTTGTAGTTCTACCAGGAGTGTGTTACCATGCAAAAACTGTCTATTTCACCTTATTTAGTCCATCCGATACGAACTTTGTACTTTGCTATGTAGTTCTACCAGAAGTGTGTTACCATGCAAAAACTGTCTATTTCAACTAATTTTGTCCATCCGATACGAACTTTGTACTTTACTATGCAGTTCTACCAGGAATGTGTTACCATGCAAAAACTGTCTATTTCAACTAATTTCGTCCATCCGATACGAACTTGGTACTTTGCTATGTAGTTCTATCAGGAATGTGTTACCATGCAAAAACTGTCTATTTCAACTAATTTTGTCCATCCGATACGAACTTTGTACTTTGCTATGTAGTTCTACCAGGAATGTGTTACCATGCAAAAACTGTCTATTTCAACTAATTTCGTCCATCCGATACGAACTTTGTACTTTGATATGTAGTTTTACCAGGAATGAGTTACCATGCAAAAACTGTCTATTTCAACTAATTTCGTCCATCCGATACGAACTTTGTACTTTACTATGCAGTTCAACCAGGAATGTGTTATCATGCAAAAACTGTCTATTTCAACTAATTTCGTCCATCCGATACGAACTTTGTACTTTACTATGCAGTTCTACCAGGAATGTGTTACCATGCAAAAACTGTCTATTTCAACTAATTTCGTCCATCCGATACGAACTTGGTACTTTGCTATGTAGTTCTATCAGGAATGTGTTACCATGCAAAAACTGTCTATTTCAACTAATTTCGTCCATCCGATACGAACTTTGTACTTTGATATGTAGTTTTACCAGGAATGTGTTACCATGCAAAAACTGTCTATTTCAACTAATTTCGTCCATCCGATACGAACTTTGTACTTTGCTGTGTAGTTCTACCAGGAGTGTGTTACCATACAAAACCTGTCTATTTAAACTAATTTCGTCCATCCGATACGAACTTTGTACTTTGCTATGTAGTTCTACCAGGAATGTGTTACCATGCAAAAACTGTCTATTTCAACTAATTTTGTCCATCCGATACGAACTTTGTACTTTACTATGCAGTTCTACCAGGAATGTGTTACCATGCAAAAACTGTCTATTTCAACTAATTTCGTCCATCCGATACGAACTTTGTACTTTGATTTGTAGTTCTACCAGGAATGAGTTACCATGCAAAAACTGTCTATTTCAACTAATTTCGTCCATCCGATACGAACTTTGTACTTTACTATGCAGTTCTACCAGGAATGTGTTACCATGCAAAAACTGTCTATTTCAACTAATTTCGTCCATCCGATACGAACTTTGTACTTTGATATGTAGTTCTACCAGGAATGTGTTACCATGCAAAAACTGTCTATTTCAACTAATTTCGTCCATCCGATACGAACTTTGTACTTTACTATGCAGTTCTACCAGGAATGTGTTACCATGCAAAAACTGTCTATTTCAACTAATTTCGTCCATCCGATACGAACTTTGTACTTTGATTTGTAGTTCTACCAGGAGTGTGTTACCATGCAAAAACTGTCTATTTCACCTTATTTAGTCCATCCGATACGAACTTTGTACTTTGCTATGTAGTTCTACCAGAAGTGTGTTACCATGCAAAAACTGTCTATTTCAACTAATTTTGTCCATCCGATACGAACTTTGTACTTTACTATGCAGTTCTACCAGGAATGTGTTACCATGCAAAAACTGTCTATTTCAACTAATTTCGTCCATCCGATACGAACTTTGTACTTTGATATGTAGTTTTACCAGGAATGAGTTACCATGCAAAAACTGTCTATTTCAACTAATTTCGTCCATCCGATACGAACTTTGTACTTTACTATGCAGTTCAACCAGGAATGTGTTATCATGCAAAAACTGTCTATTTCAACTAATTTTGTCCATCCGATACGAACTTTGTACTTTACTATGCAGTTCTACCAGGAATGTGTTACCATGCAAAAACTGTCTATTTCAACTAATTTCGTCCATCCGATACGAACTTGGTACTTTGCTATGTAGTTCTATCAGGAATGTGTTACCATGCAAAAACTGTCTATTTCAACTAATTTTGTCCATCCGATACGAACTTTGTACTTTGCTATGTAGTTCTACCAGGAATGTGTTACCATGCAAAAACTGTCTATTTCAACTAATTTTGTCCATCCGATACGAACTTTGTACTTTACTATGCAGTTCTACCAGGAATGTGTTACCATGCAAAAACTGTCTATTTCAACTAATTTCGTCCATCCGATACGAACTTTGTACTTTACTATGCAGTTCTACCAGGAATGTGTTACCATGCAAAAACTGTCTATTTCAACTAATTTCGTCCATCCGATACGAACTTTGTACTTTACTATGCAGTTCTACCAGGAATGTGTTACCATGCAAAAACTGTCTATTTCAACTAATTTTGTCCATCCGATACGAACTTTGTACTTTACTATGCAGTTCTACCAGGAATGTGTTACCATGCAAAAACTGTCTATTTCAACTAATTTCGTCCATCCGATACGAACTTTGTACTTTGATTTGTAGTTCTACCAGGAGTGTGTTACCATGCAAAAACTGTCTATTTCAACTTATTTAGTCCATCCGATACGAACTTTGTACTTTGCTATGTAGTTCTACCAGAAGTGTGTTACCATGCAAAAACTGTCTATTTCAACTAATTTTGTCCATCCGATACGAACTTTGTACTTTACTATGCAGTTCTACCAGGAATGTGTTACCATGCAAAAACTGTCTATTTCAACTAATTTCGTCCATCCGATACGAACTTGGTACTTTGCTATGTAGTTCTATCAGGAATGTGTTACCATGCAAAAACTGTCTATTTCAACTAATTTTGTCCATCCGATACGAACTTTGTACTTTGCTATGTAGTTCTACCAGGAATGTGTTACCATGCAAAAACTGTCTATTTCAACTAATTTCGTCCATCCGATACGAACTTTGTACTTTGATATGTAGTTTTACCAGGAATGAGTTACCATGCAAAAACTGTCTATTTCAACTAATTTCGTCCATCCGATACGAACTTTGTACTTTACTATGCAGTTCAACCAGGAATGTGTTATCATGCAAAAACTGTCTATTTCAACTAATTTCGTCCATCCGATACGAACTTTGTACTTTACTATGCAGTTCTACCAGGAATGTGTTACCATGCAAAAACTGTCTATTTCAACTAATTTCGTCCATCCGATACGAACTTGGTACTTTGCTATGTAGTTCTATCAGGAATGTGTTACCATGCAAAAACTGTCTATTTCAACTAATTTCGTCCATCCGATACGAACTTTGTACTTTGATATGTAGTTTTACCAGGAATGTGTTACCATGCAAAAACTGTCTATTTCAACTAATTTCGTCCATCCGATACGAACTTTGTACTTTGCTGTGTAGTTCTACCAGGAGTGTGTTACCATACAAAACCTGTCTATTTAAACTAATTTCGTCCATCCGATACGAACTTTGTACTTTGCTATGTAGTTCTACCAGGAATGTGTTACCATGCAAAAACTGTCTATTTCAACTAATTTCGTCCATCCGATACGAACTTGGTACTTTGCTATGTAGTTCTACCAGGAATGTGTTACCATGCAAAAACTGTCTATTTCAACTAATTTTGTCCATCCGATACGAACTTTGTACTTTACTATGCAGTTCTACCAGGAATGTGTTACCATGCAAAAACTGTCTATTTCAACTAATTTCGTCCATCCGATACGAACTTTGTACTTTGATTTGTAGTTCTACCAGGAATGAGTTACCATGCAAAAACTGTCTATTTCAACTAATTTCGTCCATCCGATACGAACTTTGTACTTTACTATGCAGTTCTACCAGGAATGTGTTACCATGCAAAAACTGTCTATTTCAACTAATTTCGTCCATCCGATACGAACTTTGTACTTTGATATGTAGTTCTACCAGGAATGTGTTACCATGCAAAAACTGTCTATTTCAACTAATTTCGTCCATCCGATACGAACTTTGTACTTTACTATGCAGTTCTACCAGGAATGTGTTACCATGCAAAAACTGTCTATTTCAACTAATTTCGTCCATCCGATACGAACTTTGTACTTTACTATGCAGTTCAACCAGGAATGTGTTATCATGCAAAAACTGTCTATTTCAACTAATTTTGTCCATCCGATACGAACTTTGTACTTTACTATGCAGTTCTACCAGGAATGTGTTACCATGCAAAAACTGTCTATTTCAACTAATTTCGTCCATCCGATACGAACTTGGTACTTTGCTATGTAGTTCTACCAGAAGTGAGTTACCATGCAAAAACTGTCTATTTCAACTAATTTTGTCCATCCGATACGAACTTTGTACTTTACTATGCAGTTCTACCAGGAATGTGTTACCATGCAAAAACTGTCTATTTCAACTAATTTCGTCCATCCGATACGAACTTTGTACTTTACTATGCAGTTCTACCAGGAATGTGTTACCATGCAAAAACTGTCTATTTCAACTAATTTTGTCCATCCGATACGAACTTTGTACTTTACTATGCAGTTCTACCAGGAATGTGTTACCATGCAAAAACTGTCTATTTCAACTAATTTCGTCCATCCGATACGAACTTGGTACTTTGCTATGTAGTTCTATCAGGAATGTGTTACCATGCAAAAACTGTCTATTTCAACTAATTTTGTCCATCCGATACGAACTTTGTACTTTGCTATGTAGTTCTACCAGGAATGTGTTACCATGCAAAAACTGTCTATTTCAACTAATTTCGTCCATCCGATACGAACTTGGTACTTTGCTATGTAGTTCTACCAGGAATGTGTTACCATGCAAAAACTGTCTATTTCAACTAACTTTGTCCATCCAAAACGAACTTTGTACTTTGCTATGAAGTTCCACCAGGAATGAGTTTTCATGCAAAAACTGTCTATTTCAACTAACTTTGTCCATCCAAAACGAACTTTGTACTTTGATATGTAGTTTTACCAGGAATGTGTTACCATGCAAAAACTGTCTATTTCAACTAATTTCGTCCATCCGATACGAACTTTGTACTTTGCTGTGTAGTTCTACCAGGAGTGTGTTACCATACAAAACCTGTCTATTTAAACTAATTTCGTCCATCCGATACGAACTTTGTACTTTGCTATGCAGTTCTACCAGGAATGTGTTACCATGCAAAAACTGTCTATTTCAACTAATTTCGTCCATCCGATACGAACTTTGTACTTTACTATGCAGTTCTACCAGGAATGTGTTACCATGCAAAAACTGTCTATTTCAACTAATTTCGTCCATCCGATACGAACTTGGTACTTTGCTATGTAGTTCTATCAGGAATGTGTTACCATGCAAAAACTGTCTATTTCAACTAATTTTGTCCATCCGATACGAACTTTGTACTTTGCTATGTAGTTCTACCAGGAATGTGTTACCATGCAAAACCTGTCTATTTAAACTAATTTCGTCCATCCGATACGAACTTGGTACTTTGCTATGTAGTTCTATCAGGAATGTGTTACCATGCAAAAACTGTCTATTTCAACTAATTTCGTCCATCCGATACGAACTTTGTACTTTGATATGTAGTTTTACCAGGAATGTGTTACCATGCAAAAACTGTCTATTTCAACTAATTTCGTCCATCCGATACGAACTTTGTACTTTGCTGTGTAGTTCTACCAGGAGTGTGTTACCATACAAAACCTGTCTATTTAAACTAATTTCGTCCATCCGATACGAACTTTGTACTTTGCTATGCAGTTCTACCAGGAATGTGTTACCATGCAAAAACTGTCTATTTCAACTAATTTCGTCCATCCGATACGAACTTTGTACTTTACTATGCAGTTCTACCAGGAATGTGTTACCATGCAAAAACTGTCTATTTCAACTAATTTCGTCCATCCGATACGAACTTGGTACTTTGCTATGTAGTTCTACCAGGAATGTGTTACCATGCAAAAACTGTCTATTTCAACTAATTTCGTCCATCCGATACGAACTTTGTACTTTGATTTGTAGTTCTACCAGGAATGAGTTACCATGCAAAAACTGTCTATTTCAACTAATTTCGTCCATCCGATACGAACTTTGTACTTTACTATGCAGTTCTACCAGAAGTGTGTTACCATGCAAAAACTGTCTATTTCAACTAATTTTGTCCATCCGATACGAACTTTGTACTTTACTATGCAGTTCTACCAGGAATGTGTTACCATGCAAAAACTGTCTATTTCAACTAATTTCGTCCATCCGATACGAACTTTGTACTTTGATATGTAGTTTTACCAGGAATGAGTTACCATGCAAAAACTGTCTATTTCAACTAATTTCGTCCATCCGATACGAACTTTGTACTTTACTATGCAGTTCAACCAGGAATGTGTTATCATGCAAAAACTGTCTATTTCAACTAATTTTGTCCATCCGATACGAACTTTGTACTTTACTATGCAGTTCTACCAGGAATGTGTTACCATGCAAAAACTGTCTATTTCAACTAATTTCGTCCATCCGATACGAACTTGGTACTTTGCTATGTAGTTCTACCAGAAGTGTGTTACCATGCAAAAACTGTCTATTTCAACTAATTTTGTCCATCCGATACGAACTTTGTACTTTACTATGCAGTTCTACCAGGAATGTGTTACCATGCAAAAACTGTCTATTTCAACTAATTTCGTCCATCCGATACGAACTTTGTACTTTACTATGCAGTTCTACCAGGAATGTGTTACCATGCAAAAACTGTCTATTTCAACTAATTTTGTCCATCCGATACGAACTTTGTACTTTACTATGCAGTTCTACCAGGAATGTGTTACCATGCAAAAACTGTCTATTTCAACTAATTTCGTCCATCCGATACGAACTTGGTACTTTGCTATGTAGTTCTATCAGGAATGTGTTACCATGCAAAAACTGTCTATTTCAACTAATTTTGTCCATCCGATACGAACTTTGTACTTTGCTATGTAGTTCTACCAGGAATGTGTTACCATGCAAAAACTGTCTATTTCAACTAATTTCGTCCATCCGATACGAACTTGGTACTTTGCTATGTAGTTCTACCAGGAATGTGTTACCATGCAAAAACTGTCTATTTCAACTAACTTTGTCCATCCAAAACGAACTTTGTACTTTGCTATGAAGTTCCACCAGGAATGAGTTTTCATGCAAAAACTGTCTATTTCAACTAACTTTGTAAATCCAAAACGAACTTTGTACTTTGCTATGAAGTTCCACCTGGAATGAGTTTTCATGCAAAAACTGTCTATTTCAACTAACTTTGTCCATCCAAAACGAACTTTGTACTTTGCTATGAAGTTCCACCAGAAGTGTGTTTTCATACAAAAACTGTTAATTACAACTAACTTTGTCCATCCAAAACGAACTTTGTACTTTGATATGAAGTTCCACCAGAAGTGTGTTTTCATACAAAAACTGTTAATTACAACTAACTTTGTCCATCCAAAACGAACTTTGTACTTTGATATGAAGTTCCACCAGACGTGTGTTTTCATACAAAAACTGTTAATTACAACTAACTTTGTCCATCCAAAACGAACTTTGTACTTTGATATGAAGTTCCACCAGAAGTGTGTTTTCATACAAAAACTGTTAATTACAACTAACTTTGTCCATCCGATTCGAACTTTGTTCTTTGATTTGAAGTTCCACCAGAAGTGTGTTTTTATACAAAAACTGTTAATTACAACTAACTTTGTCCATCCAAAACGAACTTTGTACTTTGCTATGAAGTTCCACCAGAAGTGTGTTTTCATAAAAAAGCTGTTAATTACAACTAACTTTGTCCATCCAAAACGAACTTTGTACTTTGCTATGAAGTTCCACCAGGAATGAGTTTTCATGCAAAAACTGTCTATTTCAACTAAATTGATCCATCCAAAACGAACTTTGTACTTTGCTATGAAGTTCCACCAGGAATGAGTTTTTATGCAAAAACTGTCTATTTCAACTTAATTCGTCCATCCAAAACGAACTCTGTACTTTGCTATGAAGTTCCACCAGGAATGAGTTTTCATGCAAAAACTGTCTATTTCAACTTAATTCGTCCATCCAAAACGAACTTTGTACTTTGCTATGAAGTTCCACCAGGAATGAGTTTTTATGCAAAAACTGTCTATTTCAACTAACTTTGTAAATCCAAAACGAACTTTGTACTTTGCTATGAAGTTCCACCTGGAATGAGTTTTCATGCAAAAACTGTCTATTTCAACTAACTTTGTCCATCCAAAACGAACTTTGTACTTTACTATGAAGTTCCACCAGGAATGAGTTTTCATACAAAAACTGTCTATTTCAACTTAATTCGTCCATCCAAAACGAACTTTGTACTTTGCTATGAAGTTCCACTAGGAATGAGTTTTTATGCAAAAACTGTCTATTTCAACTAAATTGATCCATCCAAAACGAACTTTGTACTTTGCTATGAAGTTCCACCAGGAATGAGTTTTCATGCAAAAACTGTCTATTTCAACTAACTTTGTCCATCCAAAACGAACTTTGTACTTTGCTATGAAGTTCCACGAGGAATGAGTTTTCATGCAAAAACTGTCTATTTCAACTAAATTGATCCATCCAAAACGAACTTTGTACTTTGCTATGAAGTTCCACCAGGAAAGAGTTTTTATGCAAAAACTGTCTATTTCAACTAACTTTGTCCATCCAAAACGAACTTTGTACTTTGCTATGAAGTTCCACCAGGAATGAGTTTTCATGCAAAAACTGTCTATTTCAACTAACTTTGTCCATCCAAAACGAACTTTGTACTTTGCTATGAAGTTCCACCAGGAATGAGTTTTCATGCAAAAACTGTCTATTTCAACTAACTTTGTCCATCCAAAACGAACTTTGTACTTTGCTATGAAGTTCCACCAGGAATGAGTTTTCATGCAAAAACTGTCTATTTCAACTAAATTGATCCATCCAAAACGAACTTTGTACTTTGCTATGAAGTTCCACCAGGAATGAGTTTTTATGCAAAAACTGTCTATTTCAACTAACTTTGTCCATCCAAAACGAACTTTGTACTTTGCTATGAAGTTCCACCAGGAATGAGTTTTCATGCAAAAACTGTCTATTTCAACTAACTTTGTCCATCCAAAACGAACTTTGTACTTTGCTATGAAGTTCCACCAGGAATGAGTTTTCATGCAAAAACTGTCTATTTCAACTAAATTGATCCATCCAAAACGAACTTTGTACTTTGCTATGAAGTTCCACCAGGAATGAGTTTTCATGCAAAAACTGTCTATTTCAACTAACTTTGTCCATCCAAAACGAACTTTGTACTTTGCTATGAAGTTCCACCAGGAAAGAGTTTTTATGCAAAAACTGTCTATTTCAACTAACTTTGTCCATCCAAAACGAACTTTGTACTTTGCTATGAAGTTCCACCAGGAATGAGTTTTCATGCAAAAACTGTCTATTTCAACTAACTTTGTCCATCCAAAACGAACTTTGTACTTTGCTATGAAGTTCCACCAGGAATGAGTTTTCATGCAAAAACTGTCTATTTCAACTAACTTTGTCCATCCAAAACGAACTTTGTACTTTGCTATGAAGTTCCACCAGGAATGAGTTGTCATGCAAAAACTGTCTATTTCAACTAAATTGATCCATCCAAAACGAACTTTGTACTTTGCTATGAAGTTCCACCAGGAATGAGTTTTTATGCAAAAACTGTCTATTTCAACTAACTTTGTCCATCCAAAACGAACTTTGTACTTTGCTATGAAGTTCCACCAGGAATGAGTTTTCATGCAAAAACTGTCTATTTCAACTAAATTGATCCATCCAAAACGAACTTTGTACTTTGCTATGAAGTTCCACCAGGAAAGAGTTTTTATGCAAAAACTGTCTATTTCAACTAACTTTGTCCATCCAAAACGAACTTTGTACTTTGCTATGAAGTTCCACCAGGAATGAGTTTTCATGCAAAAACTGTCTATTTCAACTAAATTGATCCATCCAAAACGAACTTTGTACTTTGCTATGAAGTTCCACCAGGAAAGAGTTTTTATGCAAAAACTGTCTATTTCAACTAACTTTGTCCATCCAAAACGAACTTTGTACTTTGCTATGAAGTTCCACCAGGAATGAGTTTTCATGCAAAAACTGTCTATTTCAACTAAATTGATCCATCCAAAACGAACTTTGTACTTTGCTATGAAGTTCCACCAGGAATGAGTTTTCATGCAAAAACTGTCTATTTCAACTAAATTGATCCATCCAAAACGAACTTTGTACTTTGCTATGAAGTTCCACCAGGAATGAGTTTTTATGCAAAAACTGTCTATTTCAACTTAATTCGTCCATCCAAAACGAACTTTGTACTTTGCTATGAAGTTCCACCAGGAATGAGTTTTCATGCAAAAACTGTCTATTTCAACTAACTTTGTCCATCCAAAACGAACTTTGTACTTTGCTATGAAGTTCCACCAGGAATGAGTTTTCATGCAAAAACTGTCTATTTCAACTAACTTTGTCCATCCAAAACGAACTTTGTACTTTGCTATGAAGTTCCACCAGGAATGAGTTTTCATGCAAAAACTGTCTATTTCAACTAAATTGATCCATCCAAAACGAACTTTGTACTTTGCTATGAAGTTCCACCAGGAATGAGTTTTTATGCAAAAACTGTCTATTTCAACTTAATTCGTCCATCCAAAACGAACTTTGTACTTTGCTATGAAGTTCCACCAGGAATGAGTTTTCATGCAAAAACTGTCTATTTCAACTAACTTTGTAAATCCAAAACGAACTTTGTACTTTGCTATGAAGTTCCACCTGGAATGAGTTTTCATGCAAAAACTGTCTATTTCAACTAACTTTGTCCATCCAAAACGAACTTTGTACTTTGCTATGAAGTTCCACCAGGAATGAGTTTTCATGCAAAAACTGTCTATTTCAACTTACTTTGTCCATCCAAAACGAACTTTGTACTTTGCTATGAAGTTCCACCAGGAATGAGTTTTCATGCAAAAACTGTCTATTTCAACTAAATTGATCCATCCCAAACGAACTTTGTACTTTGCTATGAAGTTCCACCAGGAATGAGTTTTTATGCAAAAACTGTCTATTTCAACTTAATTCGTCCATCCAAAACGAACTTTGTACTTTGCTATGAAGTTCCACCAGGAATGAGTTTTCATGCAAAAACTGTCTATTTCAACTAACTTTGTCCATCCAAAACGAACTTTGTACTTTGCTATGAAGTTCCACCAGGAATGAGTTTTCATGCAAAAACTGTCTATTTCAACTAAATTGATCCATCCAAAACGAACTTTGTACTTTGCTATGAAGTTCCACCAGGAATGAGTTTTTATGCAAAAACTGTCTATTTCAACTAACTTTGTCCATCCAAAACGAACTTTGTACTTTGCTATGAAGTTCCACCAGGAATGAGTTTTCATGCAAAAACTGTCTATTTCAACTAAATTGATCCATCCAAAACGAACTTTGTACTTTGCTATGAAGTTCCACCAGGAATGAGTTTTCATGCAAAAACTGTCTATTTCAACTAACTTTGTCCATCCAAAACGAACTTTGTACTTTGCTATGAAGTTCCACCAGGAATGAGTTTTCATGCAAAAACTGTCTATTTCAACTAAATTGATCCATCCAAAACGAACTTTGTACTTTGCTATGAAGTTCCACCAGGAATGAGTTTTTATGCAAAAACTGTCTATTTCAACTTAATTCGTCCATCCAAAACGAACTTTGTACTTTGCTATGAAGTTCCACCAGGAATGAGTTTTCATGCAAAAACTGTCTATTTCAACTAACTTTGTAAATCCAAAACGAACTTTGTACTTTGCTATGAAGTTCCACCAGGAATGAGTTTTTATGCAAAAATTATCTATTTCAACTAACTTTGTCCATCCAAAACGAACTTTGTACTTTGCTATGAAGTTCCACCAGGAATGAGTTTTCATGCAAAAACTGTCTATTTCAACTAAATTGATCCATCCAAAACGAACTTTGTACTTTGCTATGAAGTTCCACCAGGAATGAGTTTTCATGCAAAAACTGTCTATTTCAACTAACTTTGTAAATCCAAAACGAACTTTGTACTTTGCTATGAAGTTCCACCAGGAATGAGTTTTCATGCAAAAATTATCTATTTCAACTAACTTTGTAAATCCAAAACGAACTTTGTACTTTGCTATGAAGTTCCACCAGGAATGAGTTTTCATGCAAAAATTATCTATTTCAACTAACTTTGTCCATCCAAAACGAACTTTGTACTTTGCTATGAAGTTCCACCAGGAATGAGTTTTCATGCAAAAACTGTCTATTTCAACTAACTTTGTAAATCCAAAACGAACTTTGTACTTTGCTATGAAGTTCCACCTGGAATGAGTTTTCATGCAAAAACTGTCTATTTCAACTAACTTTGTCCATCCAAAACGAACTTTGTACTTTGCTATGAAGTTCCACCAGGAATGAGTTTTCATGCAAAAACTGTCTATTTCAACTAACTTTGTCCATCCAAAACGAACTTTGTACTTTGCTATGAAGTTCCACCAGGAATGAGTTTTCATGCAAAAACTGTCTATTTCAACTAAATTGATCCATCCAAAACGAACTTTGTACTTTGCTATGAAGTTCCACCAGGAATGAGTTTTCATGCAAAAACTGTCTATTTCAACTAAATTGATCCATCCAAAACGAACTTTGTTCTTTGCTATGAAGTTCTACCAGGAATGAGTTTTCATGCAAAAATTATCTATTTCAACTAACTTTGTCCATCCAAAACGAACTTTGTACTTTGCTATGAAGTTCCACCAGGAATGAGTTTTCATGCAAAAACTGTCTATTTCAACTAACTTTGTAAATCCAAAACGAACTTTGTACTTTGCTATGAAGTTCCACCTGGAATGAGTTTTCATGCAAAAACTGTCTATTTCAACTAACTTTGTCCATCCAAAACGAACTTTGTACTTCGCTATGAAGTTCCACCAGGAATGAGTTTTCATGCAAAAACTGTCTATTTCAACTAACTTTGTCCATCCAAAACGAACTTTGTACTTTGCTATGAAGTTCCACCAGGAATGAGTTTTCATGCAAAAACTGTCTATTTCAACTATATTGATCCATCCAAAACGAACTTTGTACTTTGCTATGAAGTTCCACCAGGAATGAGTTTTTATGCAAAAACTGTCTATTTCAACTAAATTGATCCATCCAAAACGAACTTTGTACTTTGCTATGAAGTTCCACCAGGAATGAGTTTTCATGCAAAAATTATCTATTTCAACTAACTTTGTCCATCCAAAACGAACTTTGTACTTTGCTATGAAGTTCCACCAGGAATGAGTTTTCATGCAAAAACTGTCTATTTCAACTAACTTTGTAAATCCAAAACGAACTTTGTACTTTGCTATGAAGTTCCACCTGGAATGAGTTTTCATGCAAAAACTGTCTATTTCAACTAACTTTGTCCATCCAAAACGAACTTTGTACTTTGCTATGAAGTTCCACCAGGAATGAGTTTTCATGCAAAAACTGTCTATTTCAACTAAATTGATCCATCCAAAACGAACTTTGTACTTTGCTATGAAGTTCCACCAGGAATGAGTTTTTATGCAAAAACTGTCTATTTCAACTAACATGATCCATCCAAAACGAACTTTGTACTTTGCTATGAAGTTCCACCAGGAATGAGTTTTCATGCAAAAATTATCTATTTCAACTAACTTTGTCCATCCAAAACGAACTTTGTACTTTGCTATGAAGTTCCACCAGGAATGAGTTTTCATGCAAAAACTGTCTATTTCAACTAACTTTGTCCATCCAAAACGAACTTTGTACTTTGCTATGAAGTTCCACCAGGAATGAGTTTTTATGCAAAAACTGTCTATTTCAACTAACTTTGTCCATCCAAAACGAACTTTGTACTTTGCTATGAAGTTCCACCAGGAATGAGTTTTCATGCAAAAATTATCTATTTCAACTAACTTTGTCCATCCAAAACGAACTTTGTACTTTGCTATGAAGTTCCACCAGGAATGAGTTTTCATGCAAAAACTGTCTATTTCAACTAACTTTGTAAATCCAAAACGAACTTTGTACTTTGCTATGAAGTTCCACCTGGAATGAGTTTTCATGCAAAAACTGTCTATTTCAACTAACTTTGTCCATCCAAAACGAACTTTGTACTTTGCTATGAAGTTCCACCAGGAATGAGTTTTCATGCAAAAACTGTCTATTTCAACTAACTTTGTCCATCCAAAACGAACTTTGTACTTTGCTATGAAGTTCCACCAGGAATGAGTTTTCATGCAAAAACTGTCTATTTCAACTAAATTGATCCATCCAAAACGAACTTTGTACTTTGCTATGAAGTTCCACCAGGAATGAGTTTTCATGCAAAAACTGTCTATTTCAACTAACTTTGTCCATCCAAAACGAACTTTGTTCTTTGCTATGAAGTTCTACCAGGAATGAGTTTTCATGCAAAAACTGTCTATTTCAACTAAATTGATCTATCCAAAACGAACTTTGTACTTTGCTATGAAGTTCCACCAGGAATGAGTTTTCATGCAAAAACTGTCTATTTCAACTAAATTGATCCATCCAAAACGAACTTTGTACTTTGCTATGAAGTTCCACCAGAAATGAGTTTTCATGCAAAAACTGTCTATTTCAACTAAATTGATCCATCCAAAACGAACTTTGTTCTTTGCTATGAAGTTCCACCAGGAATGAGTTTTCATGCAAAAACTGTCTATTTCAACTAAATTGATCCATCCAAAACGAACTTTGTACTTTGCTATGAAGTTCCACCAGGAATGAGTTTTCATGCAAAAATTATCTATTTCAACTAACTTTGTCCATCCAAAACGAACTTTGTACTTTGCTATGAAGTTCCACCAGGAATGAGTTTTCATGCAAAAACTGTCTATTTCAACTAAATTGATCCATCCAAAACGAACTTTGTACTTTGCTATGAAGTTCCACCAGGAATGAGTTTTTATGCAAAAACTGTCTATTTCAACTAAATTGATCCATCCAAAACGAACTTTGTACTTTGCTATGAAGTTCCACCAGGAATGAGTTTTCATGCAAAAATTATCTATTTCAACTAACTTTGTCCATCCAAAACGAACTTTGTACTTTGCTATGAAGTTCCACCAGGAATGAGTTTTCATGCAAAAACTGTCTATTTCAACTAACTTTGTCCATCCAAAACGAACTTTGTACTTTGCTATGAAGTTCCACCAGGAATGAGTTTTCATGCAAAAACTGTCTATTTCAACTAAATTGATCCATTAAAAACGAACTTTGTACTTTGCTTTGAAGTTCCACCAGGAATGAGTTTTCATGCAAAAATTATCTATTTCAACTAATTTTGTCCATCCAAAACGAACTTTGTACTTTGCTATGAAGTTCCACCAGGAATGAGTTTTCATGCAAAAACTGTCTATTTCAACTAACTTTGTCCATCCAAAACGAACTTTGTACTTTGCTATGAAGTTCCACCAGGAATGAGTTTTCATGCAAAAACTGTCTATTTCAACTAACTTTGTCCATCCAAAACGAACTTTGTACTTTGCTATGAAGTTCCACCAGGAATGAGTTTTCATGCAAAAACTGTCTATTTCAACTAAATTGATCCATCCAAAACGAACTTTGTACTTTGCTATGAAGTTCCACCAGGAATGAGTTTTTATGCAAAAACTGTCTATTTCAACTTAATTCGTCCATCCAAAACGAACTTTGTACTTTGCTATGAAGTTCCACCAGGAATGAGTTTTCATGCAAAAACTGTCTATTTCAACTAAATTGATCCATCCAAAACGAACTTTGTACTTTGCTATGAAGTTCCACCAGGAATGAGTTTTCTTGCAAAAACTGTCTATTTCAACTAACTTTGTCCATCCAAAACGAACTTTGTACTTTGCTATGAAGTTCCACCAGGAATGAGTTTTCATGCAAAAACTGTCTATTTCAACTAACTTTGTCCATCCAAAACGAACTTTGTACTTTGCTATGAAGTTCCACCAGGAATGAGTTTTCATGCAAAAACTGTCTATTTCAACTAAATTGATCCATTAAAAACGAACTTTGTACTTTGCTATGAAGTTCCACCAGGAATGAGTTTTCATGCAAAAACTGTCTATTTCAACTAATTTTGTCCATCCAAAACGAACTTTGTACTTTGCTATGAAGTTCCACCAGGAATGAGTTTTTATGCAAAAACTGTCTATTTCAACTAAATTGATCCATCCAAAACGAACTTTGTACTTTGCTATGAAGTTCCACCAGGAATGAGTTTTCATGCAAAAATTATCTATTTCAACTAACTTTGTCCATCCAAAACGAACTTTGTACTTTGCTATGAAGTTCCACCAGGAATGAGTTTTCATGCAAAAACTGTCTATTTCAACTAAATTGATCCATCCAAAACGAACTTTGTACTTTGCTATGAAGTTCCACCAGGAATGAGTTTTTATGCAAAAACTGTCTATTTCAACTTAATTCGTCCATCCAAAACGAACTTTGTACTTTGCTATGAAGTTCCACCAGGAATGAGTTTTCATGCAAAAACTGTCTATTTCAACTAAATTGATCCATCCAAAACGAACTTTGTACTTTGCTATGAAGTTCCACCAGGAATGAGTTTTCTTGCAAAAACTGTCTATTTCAACTAACTTTGTCCATCCAAAACGAACTTTGTACTTTGCTATGAAGTTCCACCAGGAATGAGTTTTCATGCAAAAACTGTCTATTTCAACTAACTTTGTCCATCCAAAACGAACTTTGTACTTTGCTATGAAGTTCCACCAGGAATGAGTTTTCATGCAAAAACTGTCTATTTCAACTAAATTGATCCATCCAAAACGAACTTTGTACTTTGCTATGAAGTTCCACCAGGAATGAGTTTTCATGCAAAAATTATCTATTTCAACTAACTTTGTCCATCCAAAACGAACTTTGTACTTTGCTATGAAGTTCCACAAGGAATGAGTTTTCATGCAAAAACTGTCTATTTCAACTAACTTTGTCCATCCAAAACGAACTTTGTACTTTGCTATGAAGTTCCACCAGGAATGAGTTTTTATGCAAAAACTGTCTATTTCAACTAACTTTGTCCATCCAAAACGAACTTTGTACTTTGCTATGAAGTTCCACCAGGAATGAGTTTTCATGCAAAAACTGTCTATTTCAACTAACTTTGTCCATCCAAAACGAACTTTGTACTTTGCTATGAAGTTCCACCAGGAATGAGTTTTCATGCAAAAACTGTCTATTTCAACTAAATTGATCCATCCAAAACGAACTTTGTACTTTGCTATGAAGTTCCACCAGGAATGAGTTTTCATGCAAAAATTATCTATTTCAACTAACTTTGTCCATCCAAAACGAACTTTGTACTTTGCTATGAAGTTCCACCAGGAATGAGTTTTCATGCAAAAACTGTCTATTTCAACTAACTTTGTAAATCCAAAACGAACTTTGTACTTTGCTATGAAGTTCCACCTGGAATGAGTTTTCATGCAAAAACTGTCTATTTCAACTAACTTTGTCCATCCAAAACGAACTTTGTACTTTGCTATGAAGTTCCACCAGGAATGAGTTTTCATGCAAAAACTGTCTATTTCAACTAAATTGATCCATCCAAAACGAACTTTGTACTTTGCTATGAAGTTCCACCAGGAATGAGTTTTCATGCAAAAATTATCTATTTCAACTAACTTTGTCCATCCAAAACGAACTTTGTACTTTGCTATGAAGTTCCACCAGGAATGAGTTTTCATGCAAAAATTATCTATTTCAACTAACTTTGTCCATCCAAAACGAACTTTGTACTTTGCTATGAAGTTCCACCAGGAATGAGTTTTCTTGCAAAAACTGTCTATTTCAACTAACTTTGTCCATCCAAAACGAACTTTGTACTTTGCTATGAAGTTCCACCAGGAATGAGTTTTCATGCAAAAACTGTCTATTTCAACTAACTTTGTCCATCCAAAACGAACTTTGTACTTTGCTATGAAGTTCCACCAGGAATGAGTTTTCATGCAAAAACTGTCTATTTCAACTAAATTGATCCATCCAAAACGAACTTTGTACTTTGCTATGAAGTTCCACCAGGAATGAGTTTTCATGCAAAAACTGTCTATTTCAACTAAATTGATCCATCCAAAACGAACTTTGTACTTTGCTATGAAGTTCCACCAGGAATGAGTTTTTATGCAAAAACTGTCTATTTCAACTAACTTTGTCCATCCAAAACGAACTTTGTACTTTGCTATGAAGTTCCACCAGGAATGAGTTTTTATGCAAAAACTGTCTATTTCAACTTAATTCGTCCATCCAAAACGAACTTTGTACTTTGCTATGAAGTTCCACCAGGAATGAGTTGTCATGCAAAAACTGTCTATTTCAACTAACTTTGTCCATCCAAAACGAACTTTGTACTTTGCTATGAAGTTCCACCAGGAATGAGTTTTCATGCAAAAACTGTCTATTTCAACTAACTTTGTCCATCCAAAACGAACTTTGTACTTTGCTATGAAGTTCCACCAGGAATGAGTTTTCATGCAAAAATTATCTATTTCAACTAACTTTGTCCATCCAAAACGAACTTTGTACTTTGCTATGAAGTTCCACCAGGAATGAGTTTTCATGCAAAAACTGTCTATTTCAACTAACTTTGTAAATCCAAAACGAACTTTGTACTTTGCTATGAAGTTCCACCTGGAATGAGTTTTCATGCAAAAACTGTCTATTTCAACTAACTTTGTCCATCCAAAACGAACTTTGTACTTTGCTATGAAGTTCCACCAGGAATGAGTTTTCATGCAAAAACTGTCTATTTCAACTAAATTGATCCATCCAAAACGAACTTTGTACTTTGCTATGAAGTTCCACCAGGAATGAGTTTTCATGCAAAAATTATCTATTTCAACTAACTTTGTCCATCCAAAACGAACTTTGTACTTTGCTATGAAGTTCCACCAGGAATGAGTTTTCATGCAAAAACTGTCTATTTCAACTAACTTTGTAAATCCAAAACGAACTTTGTACTTTGCTATGAAGTTCCACCTGGAATGAGTTTTCTTGCAAAAACTGTCTATTTCAACTAACTTTGTCCATCCAAAACGAACTTTGTACTTTGCTATGAAGTTCCACCAGGAATGAGTTTTCATGCAAAAACTGTCTATTTCAACTAAATTGATCCATCCAAAACGAACTTTGTACTTTGCTATGAAGTTCCACCAGGAATGAGTTTTCATGCAAAAATTATCTATTTCAACTAACTTTGTCCATCCAAAACGAACTTTGTACTTTGCTATGAAGTTCCACCAGGAATGAGTTTTCATGCAAAAACTGTCTATTTCAACTAACTTTGTCCATCCAAAACGAACTTTGTACTTTGCTATGAAGTTCCACCAGGAATGAGTTTTCATGCAAAAACTGTCTATTTCAACTAAATTGATCCATCCAAAACGAACTTTGTACTTTGCTATGAAGTTCCACCAGGAATGAGTTTTCATGCAAAAACTGTCTATTTCAACTAAATTGATCCATCCAAAACGAACTTTGTACTTTGCTATGAAGTTCCACCAGGAATGAGTTTTTATGCAAAAACTGTCTATTTCAACTAACTTTGTCCATCCAAAACGAACTTTGTACTTTGCTATGAAGTTCCACCAGGAATGAGTTTTTATGCAAAAACTGTCTATTTCAACTTAATTCGTCCATCCAAAACGAACTTTGTACTTTGCTATGAAGTTCCACCAGGAATGAGTTGTCATGCAAAAACTGTCTATTTCAACTAACTTTGTCCATCCAAAACGAACTTTGTACTTTGCTATGAAGTTCCACCAGGAATGAGTTTTCATGCAAAAACTGTCTATTTCAACTAACTTTGTCCATCCAAAACGAACTTTGTACTTTGCTATGAAGTTCCACCAGGAATGAGTTTTCATGCAAAAACTGTCTATTTCAACTAACTTTGTAAATCCAAAACGAACTTTGTACTTTGCTATGAAGTTCCACCTGGAATGAGTTTTCATGCAAAAACTGTCTATTTCAACTAACTTTGTCCATCCAAAACGAACTTTGTACTTTGCTATGAAGTTCCACCAGGAATGAGTTTTCATGCAAAAACTGTCTATTTCAACTAACTTTGTCCATCCAAAACGAACTTTGTACTTTGCTATGAAGTTCCACCAGGAATGAGTTTTCATGCAAAAACTGTCTATTTCAACTAAATTGATCCATCCAAAACGAACTTTGTACTTTGCTATGAAGTTCCACCAGGAATGAGTTTTCATGCAAAAACTGTCTATTTCAACTAACTTTGTCCATCCAAAACGAACTTTGTACTTTGCTATGAAGTTCTACCAGGAATGAGTTTTCATGCAAAAACTGTCTATTTCAACTAAATTGATCCATCCAAAACGAACTTTGTACTTTGCTATGAAGTTCCACCAGGAATGAGTTTTTATGCAAAAACTGTCTATTTCAACTAAATTGATCCATCCAAAACGAACTTTGTACTTTGCTATGAAGTTCCACCAGGAATGAGTTTTCATGCAAAAATTATCTATTTCAACTAACTTTGTCCATCCAAAATGAACTTTGTACTTTGCTATGAAGTTCCACCAGGAATGAGTTTTTATGCAAAAACTGTCTATTTCAACTAAATTGATCCATCCAAAACGAACTTTGTACTTTGCTATGAAGTTCCACCAGGAATGAGTTTTTATTCAAAAACTGTCTATTTCAACTAAATTGATCCATCCAAAACGAACTTTGTACTTTGCTATGAAGTTCCACCAGGAATGAGTTTTCATGCAAAAATTATCTATTTCAACTAACTTTGTCCATCCAAAACGAACTTTGTACTTTGCTATGAAGTTCCACCAGGAATGAGTTTTCATGCAAAAACTGTCTATTTCAACTAACTTTGTCCATCCAAAACGAACTTTGTACTTTGCTATGAAGTTCCACCAGGAATGAGTTTTCATGCAAAAACTGTCTATTTCAACTAACTTTGTCCATCCAAAACGAACTTTGTACTTTGCTATGAAGTTCCACCAGGAATGAGTTTTCATGCAAAAACTGTCTATTTCAACTAACTTTGTCCATCCAAAACGAACTTTGTACTTTGCTATGAAGTTCCACCAGGAATGAGTTTTCATGCAAAAACTGTCTATTTCAACTAACTTTGTCCATCCAAAACGAACTTTGTACTTTGCTATGAAGTTCCACCAGGAATGAGTTTTCATGCAAAAACTGTCTATTTCAACTAACTTTGTCCATCCAAAACGAACTTTGTACTTTGCTATGAAGTTCCACCAGGAATGAGTTTTCATGCAAAAACTGTCTATTTCAACTAACTTTGTCCATCCAAAACGAACTTTGTACTTTACTATGAAGTTCCACCAGGAATGAGTTTTCATACAAAAACTGTCTATTTCAACTTAATTCGTCCATCCAAAACGAACTTTGTACTTTGCTATGAAGTTCCACCAGGAATGAGTTTTCATGCAAAAACTGTCTATTTCAACTAACTTTGTCCATCCAAAACGAACTTTGTACTTTGCTATGAAGTTCCACCAGGAATGAGTTTTCATGCAAAAACTGTCTATTTCAACTAACTTTGTCCATCCAAAACGAACTTTGTACTTTGCTATGAAGTTCCACCAGGAATGAGTTTTCATGCAAAAACTGTCTATTTCAACTAACTTTGTCCATCCAAAACGAACTTTGTACTTTGCTATGAAGTTCCACCAGGAATGAGTTTTCATGCAAAAACTGTCTATTTCAACTAACTTTGTCCATCCAAAACGAACTTTGTACTTTGCTATGAAGTTCCACCAGGAATGAGTTTTCATGCAAAAACTGTCTATTTCAACTAACTTTGTCCATCCAAAACGAACTTTGTACTTTGCTATGAAGTTCCACCAGGAATGAGTTTTCATGCAAAAACTGTCTATTTCAACTAACTTTGTCCATCCAAAACGAACTTTGTACTTTGCTATGAAGTTCCACCAGGAATGAGTTTTCATGCAAAAACTGTCTATTTCAACTAAATTGATCCATCCAAAACGAACTTTGTACTTTGCTATGAAGTTCCACCTGGAATGAGTTTTCATGCAAAAACTGTCTATTTCAACTAACTTTGTCCATCCAAAACGAACTTTGTACTTTACTATGAAGTTCCACCAGGAATGAGTTTTCATACAAAAACTGTCTATTTCAACTTAATTCGTCCATCCAAAACGAACTTTGTACTTTGCTATGAAGTTCCACCAGGAATGAGTTTTCATGCAAAAACTGTCTATTTCAACTAACTTTGTCCATCCAAAACGAACTTTGTACTTTGCTATGAAGTTCCACCAGGAATGAGTTTTCATGCAAAAACTGTCTATTTCAACTAACTTTGTCCATCCAAAACGAACTTTGTACTTTGCTATGAAGTTCCACCAGGAATGAGTTTTCATGCAAAAACTGTCTATTTCAACTAACTTTGTCCATCCAAAACGAACTTTGTACTTTGCTATGAAGTTCCACCAGGAATGAGTTTTCATGCAAAAACTGTCTATTTCAACTAACTTTGTCCATCCAAAACGAACTTTGTACTTTGCTATGAAGTTCCACCAGGAATGAGTTTTCATGCAAAAACTGTCTATTTCAACTAACTTTGTCCATCCAAAACGAACTTTGTACTTTGCTATGAAGTTCCACCAGGAATGAGTTTTCATGCAAAAACTGTCTATTTCAACTAACTTTGTCCATCCAAAACGAACTTTGTACTTTGCTATGAAGTTCCACCAGGAATGAGTTTTCATGCAAAAACTGTCTATTTCAACTAACTTTGTCCATCCAAAACGAACTTTGTACTTTGCTATGAAGTTCCACCAGGAATGAGTTTTCATGCAAAAACTGTCTATTTCAACTAAATTGATCCATCCAAAACGAACTTTGTACTTTGCTATGAAGTTCCACCTGGAATGAGTTTTCATGCAAAAACTGTCTATTTCAACTAACTTTGTCCATCCAAAACGAACTTTGTACTTTACTATGAAGTTCCACCAGGAATGAGTTTTCATACAAAAACTGTCTATTTCAACTTAATTCGTCCATCCAAAACGAACTTTGTACTTTGCTATGAAGTTCCACCAGGAATGAGTTTTCATGCAAAAACTGTCTATTTCAACTAACTTTGTCCATCCAAAACGAACTTTGTACTTTGCTATGAAGTTCCACCAGGAATGAGTTTTCATGCAAAAACTGTCTATTTCAACTAACTTTGTCCATCCAAAACGAACTTTGTACTTTGCTATGAAGTTCCACCAGGAATGAGTTTTCATGCAAAAACTGTCTATTTCAACTAACTTTGTCCATCCAAAACGAACTTTGTACTTTGCTATGAAGTTCCACCAGGAATGAGTTTTCATGCAAAAACTGTCTATTTCAACTAACTTTGTCCATCCAAAACGAACTTTGTACTTTGCTATGAAGTTCCACCAGGAATGAGTTTTCATGCAAAAACTGTCTATTTCAACTAACTTTGTCCATCCAAAACGAACTTTGTACTTTGCTATGAAGTTCCACCAGGAATGAGTTTTCATGCAAAAACTGTCTATTTCAACTAACTTTGTCCATCCAAAACGAACTTTGTACTTTGCTATGAAGTTCCACCAGGAATGAGTTTTCATGCAAAAACTGTCTATTTCAACTAACTTTGTCCATCCAAAACGAACTTTGTACTTTGCTATGAAGTTCCACCAGGAATGAGTTTTCATGCAAAAACTGTCTATTTCAACTAACTTTGTCCATCCAAAACGAACTTTGTACTTTGCGATGAAGTTCCACCAGGAATGAGTTTTCATGCAAAAACTGTCTATTTCAACTAAATTGATCCATCCAAAACGAACTTTGTACTTTGCTATGAAGTTCCACCAGGAATGAGTTTTCATGCAAAAACTGTCTATTTCAACTAACTTTGTCCATCCAAAACGAACTTTGTACTTTGCTATGAAGTTCCACCAGGAATGAGTTTTCATGCAAAAACTGTCTATTTCAACTAACTTTGTCCATCCAAAACGAACTTTGTACTTTGCTATGAAGTTCCACCAGGAATGAGTTTTCATGCAAAAACTGTCTATTTCAACTAACTTTGTCCATCCAAAACGAACTTTGTACTTTGCTATGAAGTTCCACCAGGAATGAGTTTTCATGCAAAAACTGTCTATTTCAACTAAATTGATCCATCCAAAACGAACTTTGTACTTTGCTATGAAGTTCCACCAGGAATGAGTTTTTATGCAAAAACTGTCTATTTCAACTAACTTTGTCCATCCAAAACGAACTTTGTACTTTGCTATGAAGTTCCACCAGGAATGAGTTTTCATGCAAAAACTGTCTATTTCAACTAACTTTGTCCATCCAAAACGAACTTTGTACTTTGCTATGAAGTTCCACCAGGAATGAGTTTTCATACAAAAACTGTCTATTTCAACTAACTTTGTCCATCCGATTCGAACTTTGTACTTTGCTATGAAGTTCCACCAGGAATGAGTTTTCATGCAAAAACTGGCTATTTCAACTAAATTGATCCATCCAAAACGAACTTTGTTCTTTGCTATGAAGTTCCACCAGGAATGAGTTTTCATGCAAAAACTGTCTATTTCAACTTAATTCGTCCATCCGATTCGAACTTTGTACTTTGCTATGAAGTTCCACCAGGAATGAGTTTTCATGCAAAAACTGTCTATTTCAACTAAATTGATCCATCCAAAACGAACTTTGTTCTTTGCTATGAAGATCCACCAGGAATGAGTTTTCATGCAAAAACTGTCTATTTCAACTTAATTCGTCCATCCGATTCGAACTTTGTACTTTGCTATGAAGTTCCACCAGGAATGAGTTTTCATGCAAAAACTGTCTATTTCAACTAAATTGATCCATCCAAAACGAACTTTGTACTTTGCTATGAAGTTCCACCAGGAATGAGTTTTCATGCAAAAACTGTCTATTTCAACTAACTTTGTCCATCCAAAACGAACTTTGTACTTTGCTATGAAGTTCCACCAGGAATGAGTTTTCATGCAAAAACTGTCTATTTCAACTAACTTTGTCCATCCAAAACGAACTTTGTACTTTGCTATGAAGTTCCACCAGGAATGAGTTTTCATGCAAAAACTGTCTATTTCAACTAAATTGATCCATCCAAAACGAACTTTGTACTTTGCTATGAAGTTCCACCAGGAATGAGTTTTCATGCAAAAACTGTCTATTTCAACTAACTTTGTCCATCCAAAACGAACTTTGTACTTTGCTATGAAGTTCCACCAGGAATGAGTTTTTATGCAAAAACTGTCTATTTCAACTAACTTTGTCCATCCAAAACGAACTTTGTACTTTGCTATGAAGTTCCACCAGGAATGAGTTTTCATGCAAAAACTGTCTATTTCAACTAACTTTGTCCATCCAAAACGAACTTTGTACTTTGCTATGAAGTTCCACCAGGAATGAGTTTTCATGCAAAAACTGTCTATTTCAACTAACTTTGTCCATCCAAAACAAACTTTGTACTTTGCTATGAAGTTCCACCAGGAATGAGTTTTTATGCAAAAACTGTCTATTTCAACTAAATTGATCCATTAAAAAACGAACTTTGTACTTTGCTATGAAGTTCCACCAGGAATGAGTTTTCATGCAAAAACTGTCTATTTCAACTAACTTTGTCCATCCAAAACGAACTTTGTACTTTGCTATGAAGTTCCACCAGGAATGAGTTGTCATGCAAAAACTGTCTATTTCAACTAACTTTGTCCATCCAAAACGAACTTTGTACTTTGCTATGAAGTTCCACCAGGAATGAGTTTTCATGCAAAAACTGTCTATTTCAACTTAATTCGTCCATCCGATTCGAACTTTGTACTTTGCTATGAAGTTCCACCAGGAATGAGTTTTCATGCAAAAACTGTCTATTTCAACTAACTTTGTCCATCCAAAACGAACTTTGTACTTTGCTATGAAGTTCCACCAGGAATGAGTTTTCATGCAAAAACTGTCTATTTCAACTAAATTGATCCATCCAAAACGAACTTTGTTCTTTGCTATGAAGTTCCACCAGGAATGAGTTTTCATGCAAAAACTGTCTATTTCAACTTAATTCGTCCATCCGATTCGAACTTTGTACTTTGCTATGAAGTTCCACCAGGAATGAGTTTTCATGCAAAAACTGTCTATTTCAACTAACTTTGTCCATCCAAAACGAACTTTGTACTTTGCTATGAAGTTCCACCAGGAATGAGTTTTCATGCAAAAACTGTCTATTTCAACTAAATTGATCCATCCAAAACGAACTTTGTACTTTGCTATGAAGTTCCACCAGGAATGAGTTTTCATGCAAAAACTGTCTATTTCAACTAACTTTGTCCATCCAAAACGAACTTTGTACTTTGCTATGAAGTTCCACCAGGAATGAGTTTTTATGCAAAACTGTCTATCTCAACTAACTTTGTCCATCCAAAACGAACTTTGTACTTTGCTATGAAGTTCCACCAGGAATGAGTTTTCATGCAAAAACTGTCTATTTCAACTAAATTGATCCATCCAAAACGAACTTTGTACTTTGCTATGAAGTTCCACCAGGAATGAGTTTTCATGCAAAAACTGTCTATTTCAACTTAATTCGTCCATCCGATTCGAACTTTGTACTTTGCTATGAAGTTCCACCAGGAATGAGTTTTCATACAAAAACTGTCTATTTCAACTAACTTTGTCCATCCAAAACGAACTTTGTACTTTGCTATGAAGTTCCACCAGAAGTGTGTTTTCATACAAAAACTGTTAATTACAACTAAATTGATCCATCCAAAACGAACTTTGTACTTTGCTATGAAGTTCCACCAGGAATGAGTTTTCATGCAAAAAACTGTCTATTTCAACTTAATTCGTCCATCCGATTCGAACTTTGTACTTTGCTATGAAGTTCCACCAGGAATGAGTTTTCATGCAAAAACTGTCTATTTCAACTAACTTTGTCCATCCAAAACGAACTTTGTACTTTGCTATGAAGTTCCACCAGGAATGAGTTTTCATGCAAAAACTGTCTATTTCAACTAACTTTGTCCATCCAAAACGAACTTTGTACTTTGCTATGAAGTTCCACCAGGAATGAGTTTTCATGCAAAAACTGTCTATTTCAACTAACTTTGTCCATCCAAAACGAACTTTGTACTTTGCTATGAAGTTCCACCAGGAATGAGTTTTCATGCAAAAACTGTCTATTTCAACTAACTTTGTCCATCCAAAACGAACTTTGTACTTTGCTATGAAGTTCCACCAGGAATGAGTTTTCATGCAAAAACTGTCTATTTCAACTAACTTTGTCCATCCAAAACGAACTTTGTACTTTGCTATGAAGTTCCACCAGGAATGAGTTTTCATGCAAAAACTGTCTATTTCAACTAACTTTGTCCATCCAAAACGAACTTTGTACTTTACTATGAAGTTCCACCAGGAATGAGTTTTTATGCAAAAACTGTCTATTTCAACTAACTTTGTCCATCCAAAACGAACTTTGTACTTTGCTATGAAGTTCCACCAGGAATGAGTTTTCATGCAAAAACTGTCTATTTCAACTAACTTTGTCCATCCAAAACGAACTTTGTACTTCGCGATGAAGTTCCACCAGGAATGAGTTTTCATGCAAAAACTGTCTATTTCAACTAACTTTGTCCATCCAAAACGAACTTTGTACTTTGCTATGAAGTTCCACCAGGAATGAGTTTTCATGCAAAAACTGTCTATTTCAACTAACTTTGTCCATCCAAAACGAACTTTGTACTTTGCTATGAAGTTCCACCAGGAATGAGTTTTCATGCAAAAACTGTCTATTTCAACTAACTTTGTCCATCCAAAACGAACTTTGTACTTTGCTATGAAGTTCCACCAGGAATGAGTTTTTATGCAAAAACTGTCTATTTCAACTTACTTTGTCCATCCAAAACGAACTTTGTACTTTGCTATGAAGTTCCACCAGGAATGAGTTTTTATGCAAAAACTGTCTATTTCAACTTACTTTGTCCATCCAAAACGAACTTTGTACTTTGCTTTGAAGTTCCACCAGGAATGAGTTTTCATGCAAAAACTGTCTATTTCAACTAACTTTGTCCATCCAAAACGAACTTTGTACTTTGCTATGAAGTTCCACCAGGAATGAGTTTTCATGCAAAAACTGTCTATTTCAACTAACTTTGTCCATCCAAAACGAACTTTGTACTTTGCTATGAAGTTCCACCAGGAATGAGTTTTTATGCAAAAACTGTCTATTTCAACTAACTTTGTCCATCCAAAACGAACTTTGTACTTTGCTATGAAGTTCCACCAGGAATGAGTTTTCATGCAAAAACTGTCTATTTCAACTAACTTTGTCCATCCAAAACGAACTTTGTACTTTGCTATGAAGTTCCACCAGGAATGAGTTTTCATGCAAAAACTGTCTATTTCAACTAACTTTGTCCATCCAAAACGAACTTTGTACTTTGCTATGAAGTTCCACCAGGAATGAGTTTTTATGCAAAAACTGTCTATTTCAACTTACTTTGTCCATCCAAAACGAACTTTGTACTTTGCTATGAAGTTCCACCAGGAATGAGTTTTCATGCAAAAACTGTCTATTTCAACTTAATTCGTCCATCCGATACGAACTTTGTACTTTGCTATGAAGTTCTGCCAGGAATGAGTTTACATGCAAGAACTGTCTATTTCAACTAAATTGATCCATCCAAAACGAACTTTGTACTTTGCTATGAAGTTCCACCAGGAATGAGTTTTCATGCAAAAACTGTCTATTTCAACTAACTTTGTCCATCCAAAACGAACTTTGTACTTTGCTATGAAGTTCCACCAGGAATGAGTTTTCATGCAAAAACTGTCTATTTCAACTAACTTTGTCCATCCAAAACGAACTTTGTACTTTGCTATGAAGTTCCACCAGGAATGAGTTTTCATGCAAAAACTGTCTATTTCAACTAAATTGATCCATCCAAAACGAACTTTGTTCTTTGCTATGAAGTTCCACCAGGAATGAGTTTTTATGCAAAAACTGTCTATTTCAACTTAATTCGTCCATCCAAAACGAACTTTGTACTTTGCTATGAAGTTCCACCAGGAATGAGCTTTCATGCAAAAACTGTCTATTTCAACTTACTTTGTCCATCCAAAACGAACTTTGTACTTTGCTATGAAGTTCCACCAGGAATGAGTTTTCATGCAAAAACTGTCTATTTCAACTAACTTTGTCCATCCAAAACGAACTTTGTACTTTGCTATGAAGTTCCACCAGGAATGAGTTTTCATGCAAAAACTGTCTATTTCAACTAAATTGATCCATCCAAAACGAACTTTGTTCTTTGCTATGAAGTTCCACCAGGAATGAGTTTTCATGCAAAAACTGTCTATTTCAACTTAATTCGTCCATCCGATTCGAACTTTGTACTTTGCTATGAAGTTCCACCAGGAATGAGTTTTCATGCAAAAACTGTCTATTTCAACTTAATTCGTCCATCCGATTCGAACTTTGTACTTTGCTATGAAGTTCCACCAGGAATGAGTTTTCATGCAAAAACTGGCTATTTCAACTAAATTGATCCATCCAAAACGAACTTTGTTCTTTGCTATGAAGTTCCACCAGGAATGAGTTTTCATGCAAAAACTGTCTATTTCAACTTAATTCGTCCATCCGATTCGAACTTTGTACTTTGCTATGAAGTTCCACCAGGAATGAGTTTTCATGCAAAAACTGTCTATTTCAACTAACTTTGTCCATCCAAAACGAACTTTGTACTTTGCTATGAAGTTCCACCAGGAATGAGTTTTCATGCAAAAACTGTCTATTTCAACTAAATTGATCCATCCAAAACGAACTTTGTTCTTTGCTATGAAGTTCCACCAGGAATGAGTTTTCATGCAAAAACTGTCTATTTCAACTTAATTCGTCCATCCGATTCGAACTTTGTACTTTGCTATGAAGTTCCACCAGGAATGAGTTTTCATGCAAAAACTGTCTATTTCAACTAACTTTGTCCATCCAAAACGAACTTTGTACTTTGCTATGAAGTTCCACCAGGAATGAGTTTTCATGCAAAAACTGTCTATTTCAACTAAATTGATCCATCCAAAACGAACTTTGTACTTTGCTATGAAGTTCCACCAGGAATGAGTTTTCATGCAAAAACTGTCTATTTCAACTAACTTTGTCCATCCAAAACGAACTTTGTACTTTGCTATGAAGTTCCACCAGGAATGAGTTGTCATGCAAAAACTGTCTATTTCAACTAACTTTGTCCATCCAAAACGAACTTTGTACTTTGCTATGAAGTTCCACCAGGAATGAGTTTTCATGCAAAAACTGTCTATTTCAACTAAATTGATCCATCCAAAACGAACTTTGTACTTTGCTATGAAGTTCCACCAGGAATGAGTTTTCATGCAAAAACTGTCTATTTCAACTAACTTTGTCCATCCAAAACGAACTTTGTACTTTGCTATGAAGTTCCACGAGGAATGAGTTTTTATGCAAAAACTGTCTATTTCAACTTACTTTGTCCATCCAAAACGAACTTTGTACTTTGCTATGAAGTTCCACCAGGAATGAGTTTTCATGCAAAAACTGTCTATTTCAACTAAATTGATCCATCCAAAACGAACTTTGTACTTTGCTATGAAGTTCCACCAGGAATGAGTTTTCATGCAAAAACTGTCTATTTCAACTAACTTTGTCCATCCAAAACGAACTTTGTACTTTGCTATGAAGTTCCACCAGGAATGAGTTTTTATGCAAAAACTGTCTATTTCAACTAAATTGATCCATCCAAAACGAACTTTGTACTTTGCTATGAAGTTCCACCAGGAATGAGTTTTCATGCAAAAACTGTCTATTTCAACTAACTTTGTCCATCCAAAACGAACTTTGTACTTTGCTATGAAGTTCCACCAGGAATGAGTTGTCATGCAAAAACTGTCTATTTCAACTAACTTTGTCCATCCAAAGCGAACTTTGTACTTTGCTATGAAGTTCCACCAGGAATGAGTTTTCATGCAAAAACTGTCTATTTCAACTTAATTCGTCCATCCGATTCGAACTTTGTACTTTGCTATGAAGTTCCACCAGGAATGAGTTTTCATGCAAAAACTGTCTATTTCAACTAACTTTGTCCATCCAAAACGAACTTTGTACTTTGCTATGAAGTTCCACCAGGAATGAGTTTTCATGCAAAAACTGTCTATTTCAACTAAATTGATCCATCCAAAACGAACTTTGTTCTTTGCTATGAAGTTCCACCAGGAATGAGTTTTCATGCAAAAACTGTCTATTTCAACTTAATTCGTCCATCCGATTCGAACTTTGTACTTTGCTATGAAGTTCCACCAGGAATGAGTTTTCATGCAAAAACTGTCTATTTCAACTAACTTTGTCCATCCAAAACGAACTTTGTACTTTGCTATGAAGTTCCACCAGGAATGAGTTTTCATGCAAAAACTGTCTATTTCAACTAAATTGATCCATCCAAAACGAACTTTGTACTTTGCTATGAAGTTCCACCAGGAATGAGTTTTCATGCAAAAACTGTCTATTTCAACTAACTTTGTCCATCCAAAACGAACTTTGTACTTTGCTATGAAGTTCCACCAGGAATGAGTTGTCATGCAAAAACTGTCTATTTCAACTAACTTTGTCCATCCAAAACGAACTTTGTACTTTGCTATGAAGTTCCACCAGGAATGAGTTTTCATGCAAAAACTGTCTATTTCAACTAAATTGATCCATCCAAAACGAACTTTGTACTTTGCTATGAAGTTCCACCAGGAATGAGTTTTCATGCAAAAACTGTCTATTTCAACTAACTTTGTCCATCCAAAACGAACTTTGTACTTTGCTATGAAGTTCCACCAGGAATGAGTTTTTATGCAAAAACTGTCTATTTCAACTTACTTTGTCCATCCAAAACGAACTTTGTACTTTGCTATGAAGTTCCACCAGGAATGAGTTTTCATGCAAAAACTGTCTATTTCAACTAAATTGATCCATCCAAAACGAACTTTGTACTTTGCTATGAAGTTCCACCAGGAATGAGTTTTCATGCAAAAACTGTCTATTTCAACTTAATTCGTCCATCCGATTCGAACTTTGTACTTTGCTATGAAGTTCCACCAGGAATGAGTTTTCATACAAAAACTGTCTATTTCAACTAACTTTGTCCATCCAAAACGAACTTTGTACTTTGCTATGAAGTTCCACCAGAAGTGTGTTTTCATACAAAAACTGTTAATTACAACTAAATTGATCCATCCAAAACGAACTTTGTACTTTGCTATGAAGTTCCACCAGGAATGAGTTTTCATGCAAAAACTGTCTATTTCAACTTAATTCGTCCATCCGATTCGAACTTTGTACTTTGCTATGAAGTTCCACCAGGAATGAGTTTTCATGCAAAAACTGTCTATTTCAACTAACTTTGTCCATCCAAAACGAACTTTGTACTTTGCTATGAAGTTCCACCAGGAATGAGTTTTCATGCAAAAACTGTCTATTTCAACTAACTTTGTCCATCCAAAACGAACTTTGTACTTTGCTATGAAGTTCCACCAGGAATGAGTTTTCATGCAAAAACTGTCTATTTCAACTAACTTTGTCCATCCAAAACGAACTTTGTACTTTGCTATGAAGTTCCACCAGGAATGAGTTTTCATGCAAAAACTGTCTATTTCAACTAACTTTGTCCATCCAAAACGAACTTTGTACTTTGCTATGAAGTTCCACCAGGAATGAGTTTTCATGCAAAAACTGTCTATTTCAACTAACTTTGTCCATCCAAAACGAACTTTGTACTTTGCTATGAAGTTCCACCAGGAATGAGTTTTCATGCAAAAACTGTCTATTTCAACTAACTTTGTCCATCCAAAACGAACTTTGTACTTTACTATGAAGTTCCACCAGGAATGAGTTTTTATGCAAAAACTGTCTATTTCAACTAACTTTGTCCATCCAAAACGAACTTTGTACTTTGCTATGAAGTTCCACCAGGAATGAGTTTTCATGCAAAAACTGTCTATTTCAACTAACTTTGTCCATCCAAAACGAACTTTGTACTTCGCGATGAAGTTCCACCAGGAATGAGTTTTCATGCAAAAACTGTCTATTTCAACTAACTTTGTCCATCCAAAACGAACTTTGTACTTTGCTATGAAGTTCCACCAGGAATGAGTTTTCATGCAAAAACTGTCTATTTCAACTAACTTTGTCCATCCAAAACGAACTTTGTACTTTGCTATGAAGTTCCACCAGGAATGAGTTTTCATGCAAAAACTGTCTATTTCAACTAACTTTGTCCATCCAAAACGAACTTTGTACTTTGCTATGAAGTTCCACCAGGAATGAGTTTTTATGCAAAAACTGTCTATTTCAACTTACTTTGTCCATCCAAAACGAACTTTGTACTTTGCTATGAAGTTCCACCAGGAATGAGTTTTCATGCAAAAACTGTCTATTTCAACTTAATTCGTCCATCCGATACGAACTTTGTACTTTGCTATGAAGTTCTGCCAGGAATGAGTTTACATGCAAGAACTGTCTATTTCAACTAAATTGATCCATCCAAAACGAACTTTGTACTTTGCTATGAAGTTCCACCAGGAATGAGCTTTCATGCAAAAACTGTCTATTTCAACTTACTTTGTCCATCCAAAACGAACTTTGTACTTTGCTATGAAGTTCCACCAGGAATGAGTTTTCATGCAAAAACTGTCTATTTCAACTAACTTTGTCCATCCAAAACGAACTTTGTACTTTGCTATGAAGTTCCACCAGGAATGAGTTTTCATGCAAAAACTGTCTATTTCAACTAAATTGATCCATCCAAAACGAACTTTGTTCTTTGCTATGAAGTTCCACCAGGAATGAGTTTTCATGCAAAAACTGTCTATTTCAACTAACTTTGTCCATCCAAAACGAACTTTGTACTTTGCTATGAAGTTCCACCAGGAATGAGTTGTCATGCAAAAACTGTCTATTTCAACTTAATTCGTCCATCCGATTCGAACTTTGTACTTTGCTATGAAGTTCCACCAGGAATGAGTTTTCATGCAAAAACTGGCTATTTCAACTAAATTGATCCATCCAAAACGAACTTTGTTCTTTGCTATGAAGTTCCACCAGGAATGAGTTTTCATGCAAAAACTGTCTATTTCAACTTAATTCGTCCATCCGATTCGAACTTTGTACTTTGCTATGAAGTTCCACCAGGAATGAGTTTTCATGCAAAAACTGTCTATTTCAACTAACTTTGTCCATCCAAAACGAACTTTGTACTTTGCTATGAAGTTCCACCAGGAATGAGTTTTCATGCAAAAACTGTCTATTTCAACTAAATTGATCCATCCAAAACGAACTTTGTTCTTTGCTATGAAGTTCCACCAGGAATGAGTTTTCATGCAAAAACTGTCTATTTCAACTTAATTCGTCCATCCGATTCGAACTTTGTACTTTGCTATGAAGTTCCACCAGGAATGAGTTTTCATGCAAAAACTGTCTATTTCAACTAACTTTGTCCATCCAAAACGAACTTTGTACTTTGCTATGAAGTTCCACCAGGAATGAGTTTTCATGCAAAAACTGTCTATTTCAACTAAATTGATCCATCCAAAACGAACTTTGTACTTTGCTATGAAGTTCCACCAGGAATGAGTTTTCATGCAAAAACTGTCTATTTCAACTAACTTTGTCCATCCAAAACGAACTTTGTACTTTGCTATGAAGTTCCACCAGGAATGAGTTGTCATGCAAAAACTGTCTATTTCAACTAACTTTGTCCATCCAAAACGAACTTTGTACTTTGCTATGAAGTTCCACCAGGAATGAGTTTTCATGCAAAAACTGTCTATTTCAACTAAATTGATCCATCCAAAACGAACTTTGTACTTTGCTATGAAGTTCCACCAGGAATGAGTTTTCATGCAAAAACTGTCTATTTCAACTAACTTTGTCCATCCAAAACGAACTTTGTACTTTGCTATGAAGTTCCACCAGGAATGAGTTTTTATGCAAAAACTGTCTATTTCAACTAACTTTGTCCATCCAAAACGAACTTTGTACTTTGCTATGAAGTTCCACCAGGAATGAGTTTTCATGCAAAAACTGTCTATTCCAACTAAATTGATCCATCCAAAACGAACTTTGTACTTTGCTATGAAGTTCCACCAGGAATGAGTTTTCATGCAAAAACTGTCTATTTCAACTAACTTTGTCCATCCAAAACGAACTTTGTACTTTGCTATGAAGTTCCACCAGGAATGAGTTTTCATGCAAAAACTGTCTATTTCAACTAACTTTGTCCATCCAAAACGAACTTTGTACTTTGCTATGAAGTTCCACCAGGAATGAGTTTTCATGCAAAAACTGTCTATTTCAACTAACTTTGTCCATCCAAAACGAACTTTGTACTTTGCTATGAAGTTCCACCAGGAATGAGTTTTCATGCAAAAACTGTCTATTTCAACTAACTTTGTCCATCCAAAACGAACTTTGTACTTTGCTATGAAGTTCCACCAGGAATGAGTTGTCATGCAAAAACTGTCTATTTCAACTAACTTTGTCCATCCAAAGCGAACTTTGTACTTTTCTATGAAGTTCCACCAGGAATGAGTTTTCATGCAAAAACTGTCTATTTCAACTTAATTCGTCCATCCGATTCGAACTTTGTACTTTGCTATGAAGTTCCACCAGGAATGAGTTTTCATGCAAAAACTGTCTATTTCAACTAACTTTGTCCATCCAAAACGAACTTTGTACTTTGCTATGAAGTTCCACCAGGAATGAGTTTTCATGCAAAAACTGTCTATTTCAACTAAATTGATCCATCCAAAACGAACTTTGTTCTTTGCTATGAAGTTCCACCAGGAATGAGTTTTCATGCAAAAACTGTCTATTTCAACTTAATTCGTCCATCCGATTCGAACTTTGTACTTTGCTATGAAGTTCCACCAGGAATGAGTTTTCATGCAAAAACTGTCTATTTCAACTAACTTTGTCCATCCGATTCGAACTTTGTACTTTGCTATGAAGTTCCACCAGGAATGAGTTTTCATGCAAAAACTGTCTATTTCAACTAAATTGATCCATCCAAAACGAACTTTGTACTTTGCTATGAAGTTCCACCAGGAATGAGTTTTCATGCAAAAACTGTCTATTTCAACTAACTTTGTCCATCCAAAACGAACTTTGTACTTTGCTATGAAGTTCCACCAGGAATGAGTTGTCATGCAAAAACTGTCTATTTCAACTAACTTTGTCCATCCAAAACGAACTTTGTACTTTGCTATGAAGTTCCACCAGGAATGAGTTTTCATGCAAAAACTGTCTATTTCAACTAAATTGATCCATCCAAAACGAACTTTGTACTTTGCTATGAAGTTCCACCAGGAATGAGTTTTTATGCAAAAACTGTCTATTTCAACTAACTTTGTCCATCCAAAACGAACTTTGTACTTTGCTATGAAGTTCCACCAGGAATGAGTTTTTATGCAAAAACTGTCTATTTCAACTTAATTCGTCCATCCAAAACGAACTTTGTACTTTGCTATGAAGTTCCACCAGGAATGAGTTTTCATGCAAAAACTGTCTATTTCAACTAAATTGATCCATCCAAAACGAACTTTGTACTTTGCTATGAAGTTCCACCAGGAATGAGTTTTCATGCAAAAACTGTCTATTTCAACTTAATTCGTCCATCCGATTCGAACTTTGTACTTTGCTATGAAGTTCCACCAGGAATGAGTTTTCATACAAAAACTGTCTATTTCAACTAACTTTGTCCATCCAAAACGAACTTTGTACTTTGCTATGAAGTTCCACCAGAAGTGTGTTTTCATACAAAAACTGTTATTTACAACTAAATTGATCCATCCAAAACGAACTTTGTACTTTGCTATGAAGTTCCACCAGGAATGAGTTTTCATGCAAAAACTGTCTATTTCAACTTAATTCGTCCATCCGATTCGAACTTTGTACTTTGCTATGAAGTTCCACCAGGAATGAGTTTTCATGCAAAAACTGTCTATTTCAACTAACTTTGTCCATCCAAAATGAACTTTGTACTTTGCTATGAAGTTCCACCAGGAATGAGTTTTCATGCAAAAACTGTCTATTTCAACTAACTTTGTCCATCCAAAACGAACTTTGTACTTTGCTATGAAGTTCCACCAGGAATGAGTTTTCATGCAAAAACTGTCTATTTCAACTAACTTTGTCCATCCAAAACGAACTTTGTACTTTGCTATGAAGTTCCACCAGGAATGAGTTTTCATGCAAAAACTGTCTATTTCAACTAACTTTGTCCATCCAAAACGAACTTTGTACTTTGCTATGAAGTTCCACCAGGAATGAGTTTTCATGCAAAAACTGTCTATTTCAACTAACTTTGTCCATCCAAAACGAACTTTGTACTTTGCTATGAAGTTCCACCAGGAATGAGTTTAATGCGATACTCTCTGATTTCTTGCGCATTAAATAAAAGAACACGTGATTTTGCCTGTCGTTGATGTCGCTGTGCGTCCACTCTGGTTTTATTTCCACCTGTCACTGAACTGTCAAATTTTAGCTTGACTGACAGTTATGTTACGTTTGCGTTTATATGCTATGTTTGGTTGCTGGAGTTTAACCGCTACATCTACTCCCCCCTGGGGGATCGGAGATTGAATGTTACCTTTTTCGAAGGATTTGATGTTATCAACTCCATTTTGTAAGCTGGCTTTAGTCGATCAATGCTTACCGACGTATTCTTTCCTTTCATATCCAATATGAAATATTTTCTAAGCCTTTTGAGGACTGTATAAGGTCCTTCATAAGGAGGTTGTAGTCCTGTTTTTACCCTATCAATTCTAACATAAACTTGCTTGCATGAGCTTAAATCATTATGCACGTAACTGTTTGCAGTGGATTGTCTTGGTACAGAAGGGGATATGGATTTAAAAGCGTTTCTAAGACGGCTCACAAAATCGCTTATGTCTGTTGGTTCTTTTCCTGGTGGAGCGAAAAAATCAGCTGGCAACCTAAGACTTTGACCGTAGACTAACTCTGCTGGAGAAAATCCTGAGTCTTCTTTAACGCATGATCGTATGCCTAGCATCACTAACGGTAGTTTTTCGGTCCATTTATCAGACATATCGTTTGCCATAAGCGCACTTTTTAAATGGCGGTGAAACCTCTCCACCATGCCATTCGCTTGAGGATGGTATGCTGTTGTTTTACAATGATTGCTGCCTAATAGCTTTGCTAGTTCTGTAAATAGTTTAGATTGAAACTGTGTTCCTCTATCTGTAGTAATGATAAGAGGGCATCCGAATCTAGCTATATATTGTGTTACAAATGTTTTTGCGACTGTTTCGGCAGTTATATCTGTTAGAGGAATTGCTTCTGGCCATCTGGTATACCGATCTATTATTGTTAACAGGTAAGTGAAGTTATCTGATGGAGGAAGAGGTCCTACTATGTCTAAGTGTACATGATCAAATCTTCCTTTCGGTATATCGATTTCTTGGAACGGAGAACGGGTGTGTCTGGTTACTTTCGCGATTTGGCACCTTTCACAGACTTTACACCATGAGTTAATGTTTTTGTTCATTGCGGGCCAAAAATATTTAGAAGAAATTAACTTCCTCGAAGCTCTATTTCCAGGATGGGAAAAACCATGTAATTTACAGAAAAGATTGAACCTTAATTCTTCTGGTATGTATAGGCGATTAGTACCAGTTGAACCTTCAAAATATAATTCTCGATTATTAATGAAAACTTTTTCTAATCTATACTTTGAGTTAGATGGTTGGTTTTGAATTAGGTATTTTAGTTCCTTATCCGTTCCTTGGGATGTGGCCAGAGTGTCATAATCGAATGCTTCCACACTGTTGGTGTCTCCAATTCTTGACATCGTGTCCGCGACGATGTTGCTTTGTCCCTTTAGGTACCTAATGTCAGTAGTGAATTGAGCTATATAATCCATGTGTCTGGATTGGCGTGGAGACTTTTCAGATTTTGTGGTAAAAGCAGTTGTAAGGGGCTTATGGTCTGTTAGGACAGAGAATTCTCTCCCTTCAACGAAGTACCGGAAGTGTTTTATAGATAAGAAAATTGCTAAGAGCTCCTTGTCGAATGTGGAATATTTACGTTCGGCTTCGGAAAGTTGCTTTGAAAAGAATGCTAATGGTTCCCATGCATTATTGTGCCATTGTTGCAATACTGCTCCTACTGCAACGTTCGAAGCGTCAGTAGTAATATTGTACAGAGTGTTGCTTCTCGGATGATGCAGCAACACGGTTTCAGCTATCTCTGACTTAAGCTTTTCAAAAGCAGCGTCACATTCGGGTGACCAAAACCACTGTTCTGTTTGATTTTTTGAACAGTTGGCCATTAGCTGATATAATGGTTTTGTAATTTCGGCAATGCGTGGGATGAAACGGTGGTAGAAGTTTACCATTCCTACGAATCGCTGAAGTTGTTTTAGGCTTGTGGGCTGTGGAAAATTGCTGATAACTTCAACTCTTTCCGGGGCTGGAGCTATGCCATCTTTAGAAAAGATGTGTCCCAAGAATTCTATCTCAGGCACTCCTAAAACACATTTCGATGGTTTTAGTTTGATGTCAAATTCATCTAAGCGCCTTAACACTTGGGAGAGATGTTCTCTATGCTGTTCGGGAGAACTGCTTCCTATGAGGATATCGTCTATGTAGACGTAGACAAATGTTAAATCCTGGAAAATTGAATCCATAAATCTTTGGAAAGTGGCACCAGCATTTCTAAGCCCAAAAGGCATTCTTAAAAACTCGTATAACCCAAACGGTGTTGTTATTGCCGTTTTGTGCACGTCTCCTGGAGCTACTGGTATAATGTGATAAGCTCGGACAATATCCAACTTAGAAAAAATGTTACAGTTTTCTAAGTGCATCGAAAAATTTTGAACGTGGGGAATAGGATATCGGTCAGGAATTGTTGCAGCGTTCAATCTGCGATAATCGCCACAAGGGCGCCAATCGGTATCATTCTTTGCAACCATGTGTAACGGTGAGGACACAGGTGATGAAGATTGTTGACAAATCCCTAGTTCCATCATATGTTGAAATTCGGAAAGGGCTGCATTATGTCGAACTGGATCTAATCTTCTAGGCTTGGAAACTGGTAGCTGACCTTTGGTATGAATATGGTGAACTATGTTGTGCCTTACAGGTTTGTTGTAATTAGGAGACTCTGTCAAAGATGGAAAATTATCCAAAAGGTTTGAGAAACTACTATTAATGACAAATAGTTTGGGACTGGGTGTTTCGACTGTGGCAATGCGTGCCGTAACTTCCAAGTTTGTTAATGAGTCGATTAACTTTTTGTTTTTTATATCCACTAGCAATCCGTATTTTTTCAAAAAATCGGCGCCTATGATTGGGTGGTTAACAGCTGCAAGAATGAAAGTATGAGGATATACGCGACGAAGACCTAATGAGACCTGAAGCAGCTTAACACCGTAAACAGCAATGGATGATCCGTTGGCGGCGATAAGGCTATCACTGGATTTCGTCATTTTTCCGAAAATGTTGTTAGGGATGACAGATACTTCTGCACCACTGTCAATCAGAAAAGTTAACTTAGACATGTTGTCGAAAACAAAAAGACGGCAAGTTTCTAGGGAGCCACACTCAGACCCTGCCATATCTGGTAACCCTACTCGTTTTTTGGCACTTTTGGTTTAAAATTGCATGGTGGAACACACTTTGTAGCTGCGTTACCGAACCGTGTATGGTACCAACATTTGAGGTTAGGAGTCTTTGATCGATTTTGACCACGAGAAACATTACGATCACGACAACTCGATCGACCACGAGAACGTCCGCGATCGCGCGATAGAGCTAATTTCTGAATCTGATTCTTGAGCTCCATTATTTCATCACGGAGAGATGCTACTTCATGGCTCGAAGAATTTCCCGAAAACCCAGCACACTCGTTCACCGTGGTTCCTTTTGAAGCTTCCCAAATCCTATCTGCTATTTCTACTATTTCACGCATTGGACGCTCGCCTAAAGATATTACAGCAATTTCGATTGCCTTCGGCAATCGACCTAACCACAAACGCTTTACCAACCTTTCCGACACATCGGTCGACGATCCTGCTAGTTGCGTCATTCGGCGATGGAACTCTGATGGGCTAGAGTCCCCTATTTCTGCGTTGTACAGCAGCTTCCCTATGCGTTGTTCTTCGCTGGCCGAGAGTCTGGTCATCAGTGCATGTTTTAAACTGGTGTACCGATTTTCCTCCGGTGGCGAGCGGATGACATCTATAACTTTATCCAACGCGTCGGGAGTTAAGGACGCAAGAAGATGGGCGTACTTGGTGTTTTCCGACCGAATGTGCGTAAGGTCGAACTGCGCCTCCGCCTGGATGAACCAACTGTCGGGTGCGTTCATCCAGAATCCAGGGAGTTTGAGCGAACATACTTCCGGATACGACTGCATCGTCGGAGCATTCTGTGGTGGCGGAATATACGGCGGTGTTAGCAATTGAATGTGCTGCGGAGGTGCTGCACCCGCTGCTGGTGGTGGCAGGTTCTCGTCGCTGGGCATCACTGGCATCACTAGGCTGGTAATAGGATCACAGCAGGATCAAAATCACAATCGGTGAGAGGATGACGCCGTTGCCACGTGGGTTAGCTTTTGCTAACAAAATGGCGGACTCAGAATAATGTGTGAATCACGATGCGACAGCGATGAATAGCGAATAGCTTCTCGGAAAAAGGTCCGATGAATTAGAACTTTCCTTCCGCAGGCAGGCGATCACGTCGGGGTCACCAATAATGCGATACTCTCTGATTTCTTGCGCATTAAATAAAAGAACACGTGATTTTGCCTGTCGTTGATGTCGCTGTGCGTCCACTCTGGTTTTATTTCCACCTGTCACTGAACTGTCAAATTTTAGCTTGACTGACAGTTATGTTACGTTTGCGTTTATATGCTATGTTTGGTTGCTGGAGTTTAACCGCTACAAGTTTTTATGCAAAAACTGTCTATTTCAACTAACTTTGTCCATCCAAAACGAACTTTGTACTTTGCTATGAAGTTCCACCAGGAATGAGTTTTCATGCAAAAACTGTCTATTTCAACTAACTTTGTCCATCCAAAACGAACTTTGTACTTTGCGATGAAGTTCCACCAGGAATGAGTTTTCATGCAAAAACTGTCTATTTCAACTAACTTTGTCCATCCAAAACGAACTTTGTACTTTGCTATGAAGTTCCACCAGGAATGAGTTTTCATGCAAAAACTGTCTATTTCAACTAACTTTGTCCATCCAAAACGAACTTTGTACTTTGCTATGAAGTTCCACCAGGAATGAGTTTTCATGCAAAAACTGTCTATTTCAACTAACTTTGTCCATCCAAAACGAACTTTGTACTTTGCTATGAAGTTCCACCAGGAATGAGTTTTTATGCAAAAACTGTCTATTTCAACTTACTTTGTCCATCCAAAACGAACTTTGTACTTTGCTATGAAGTTCCACCAGGAATGAGTTTTCATGCAAAAACTGTCTATTTCAACTAAATTGATCCATCCAAAACGAACTTTGTACTTTGCTTTGAAGTTCCACCAGGAATGAGTTTTCATGCAAAAACTGTCTATTTCAACTAACTTTGTCCATCCAAAACGAACTTTGTACTTTGCTATGAAGTTCCACCAGGAATGAGTTTTTATGCAAAAACTGTCTATTTCAACTAACTTTGTCCATCCAAAACGAACTTTGTACTTTGCTATGAAGTTCCACCAGGAATGAGTTTTCATGCAAAAACTGTCTATTTCAACTAACTTTGTCCATCCAAAACGAACTTTGTACTTTGCGATGAAGTTCCACCAGGAATGAGTTTTCATGCAAAAACTGTCTATTTCAACTAACTTTGTCCATCCAAAACGAACTTTGTACTTTGCTATGAAGTTCCACCAGGAATGAGTTTTTATGCAAAAACTGTCTATTTCAACTAACTTTGTCCATCCAAAACGAACTTTTTACTTTGCTATGAAGTTCCACCAGGAATGAGTTTTCATGCAAAAACTGTCTATTTCAACTAACTTTGTCCATCCAAAACGAACTTTGTACTTTGCTATGAAGTTCCACCAGGAATGAGTTTTCATGCAAAAACTGTCTATTTCAACTTAATTCGTCCATCCGATTCGAACTTTGTACTTTGCTATGAAGTTCCACCAGGAATGAGTTTTCATGCAAAAACTGTCTATTTCAACTTAATTCGTCCATCCGATTCGAACTTTGTACTTTGCTATGAAGTTCCACCAGGAATGAGTTTTCATGCAAAAACTGTCTATTTCAACTAAATTGATCCATCCAAAACGAACTTTGTACTCTGCTATGAAGTTCCACCAGGAATGAGTTTTCATATAAAAACTGTCTATTTCAACTAACTTTGTCCATCCAAAACGAACTTTGTACTTTGCTATGAAGTTCCACCAGGAATGAGTTTTCATGCAAAAACTGTCTATTTCAACTAACTTTGTCCATCCAAAACGAACTTTGTACTTTGCTATGAAGTTCCACCAGGAATGAGTTTTTATGCAAAAACTGTCTATTTCAACTAATTTTGTCCATCCAAAACGAACTTTGTACTTTGCTATGAAGTTCCACCAGGAATGAGTTTTCATGCAAAAACTGTCTATTTCAACTAACTTTGTCCATCCAAAACGAACTTTGTACTTTGCGATGAAGTTTCACCAGGAATGAGTTTTCATGCAAAAACTGTCTATTTCAACTAACTTTGTCCATCCAAAACGAACTTTGTACTTTGCTATGAAGTTCCACCAGGAATGAGTTTTCATGCAAAAACTGTCTATTTCAACTAACTTTGTCCATCCAAAACGAACTTTGTACTTTGCTATGAAGTTCCACCAGGAATGAGTTTTCATGCAAAAACTGTCTATTTCAACTAACTTTGTCCATCCAAAACGAACTTTGTACTTTGCTATGAAGTTCCACCAGGAATGAGTTTTTATGCAAAAACTGTCTATTTCAACTTACTTTGTCCATCCAAAACGAACTTTGTACTTTGCTATGAAGTTCCACCAGGAATGAGTTTTTATGCAAAAACTGTCTATTTCAACTTACTTTGTCCATCCAAAACGAACTTTGTACTTTGCTTTGAAGTTCCACCAGGAATGAGTTTTCATGCACAAACTGTCTATTTCAACTAACTTTGTCCATCCAAAACGAACTTTGTACTTTGCTATGAAGTTCCACCAGGAATGAGTTTTCATGCAAAAACTGTCTATTTCAACTAACTTTGTCCATCCAAAACGAACTTTGTACTTTGCTATGAAGTTCCACCAGGAATGAGTTTTTATGCAAAAACTGTCTATTTCAACTTACTTTGTCCATCCAAAACGAACTTTGTACTTTGCTATGAAGTTCCACCAGGAATGAGTTTTCATGCAAAAACTGTCTATTTCAACTAACTTTGTCCATCCAAAACGAACTTTGTACTTTGCTATGAAGTTCCACCAGGAATGAGTTTTCATGCAAAAACTGTCTATTTCAACTAACTTTGTCCATCCAAAACGAACTTTGTACTTTGCTATGAAGTTCCACCAGGAATGAGTTTTTATGCAAAAACTGTCTATTTCAACTAACTTTGTCCATCCAAAACGAACTTTTTACTTTGCTATGAAGTTCCACCAGGAATGAGTTTTCATGCAAAAACTGTCTATTTCAACTAACTTTGTCCATCCAAAACGAACTTTGTACTTTGCTATGAAGTTCCACCAGGAATGAGTTTTCATGCAAAAACTGTCTATTTCAACTTAATTCGTCCATCCGATTCGAACTTTGTACTTTGCTATGAAGTTCCACCAGGAATGAGTTTTCATGCAAAAACTGTCTATTTCAACTTAATTCGTCCATCCGATTCGAACTTTGTACTTTGCTATGAAGTTCCACCAGGAATGAGTTTTCATGCAAAAACTGTCTATTTCAACTTAATTCGTCCATCCGATTCGAACTTTGTACTTTGCTATGAAGTTCCACCAGGAATGAGTTTTCATATAAAAACTGTCTATTTCAACTAACTTTGTCCATCCAAAACGAACTTTGTACTTTGCTATGAAGTTCCACCAGGAATGAGTTTTCATGCAAAAACTGTCTATTTCAACTAACTTTGTCCATCCAAAACGAACTTTGTACTTTGCTATGAAGTTCCACCAGGAATGAGTTTTCATGCAAAAACTGTCTATTTCAACTAACTTTGTCCATCCAAAACGAACTTTGTACTTTGCGATGAAGTTCCACCAGGAATGAGTTTTCATGCAAAAACTGTCTATTTCAACTAACTTTGTCCATCCAAAACGAACTTTGTACTTTGCTATGAAGTTCCACCAGGAATGAGTTTTCATGCAAAAACTGTCTATTTCAACTAACTTTGTCCATCCAAAACGAACTTTGTACTTTGCTATGAAGTTCCACCAGGAATGAGTTTTCATGCAAAAACTGTCTATTTCAACTAACTTTGTCCATCCAAAACGAACTTTGTACTTTGCTATGAAGTTCCACCAGGAATGAGTTTTTATGCAAAAACTGTCTATTTCAACTTACTTTGTCCATCCAAAACGAACTTTGTACTTTGCTATGAAGTTCCACCAGGAATGAGTTTTCATGCAAAAACTGTCTATTTCAACTAACTTTGTCCATCCAAAACGAACTTTGTACTTTGCTATGAAGTTCCACCAGGAATGAGTTTTCATGCAAAAACTGTCTATCTCAACTAACTTTGTCCATCCAAAACGAACTTTGTACTTTGCTATGAAGTTCCACCAGGAATGAGTTTTTATGCAAAAACTGTCTATTTCAACTTAATTCGTCCATCCAAAACGAACTTTGTACTTTGCTATGAAGTTCCACCAGGAATGAGTTTTCATGCAAAAACTGTCTATTTCAACTAACTTTGTCCATCCAAAACGAACTTTGTACTTTGCTATGAAGTTTCACCAGGAATGAGTTTTTATGCAAAAACTGTCTATTTCAACTAACTTTGTCCATCCAAAACGAACTTTTTACTTTGCTATGAAGTTCCACCAGGAATGAGTTTTCATGCAAAAACTGTCTATTTCAACTAACTTTGTCCATCCAAAACGAACTTTGTACTTTGCTATGAAGTTCCACCAGGAATGAGTTTTCATGCAAAAACTGTCTATTTCAACTTAATTCGTCCATCCGATTCGAACTTTGTACTTTGCTATGAAGTTCCACCAGGAATGAGTTTTCATGCAAAAACTGTCTATTTCAACTAACTTTGTCCATCCAAAACGAACTTTGTACTTTGCTATGAAGTTCCACCAGGAATGAGTTTTCATGCAAAAACTGTCTATTTCAACTAAATTGATCCATCCAAAACGAACTTTGTACTTTGCTATGAAGTTCCACCAGGAATGAGTTTTCATGCAAAAACTGTCTATTTCAACTTAATTCGTCCATCCAAAACGAACTTTGTACTTTGCTATGAAGTTCCACCAGGAATGAGTTTTCATGCAAAAACTGTCTATTTCAACTAACTTTGTCCATCCAAAACGAACTTTGTACTTTGCTATGAAGTTCCACCAGGAATGAGTTTTCATGCAAAAACTGTCTATTTCAACTAACTTTGTCCATCCAAAACGAACTTTGTACTTTGCTATGAAGTTCCACCAGGAATGAGTTTTCATGCAAAAACTGTCTATTTCAACTTAATTCGTCCATCCGATTCGAACTTTGTACTTTGCTATGAAGTTCCACCAGGAATGAGTTTTCATGCAAAAACTGTCTATTTCAACTAAATTGATCCATCCAAAACGAACTTTGTACTTTGCTATGAAGTTCCACCAGGAATGAGTTTTCATGCAAAAACTGTCTATTTCAACTTAATTCGTCCATCCGATTCGAACTTTGTACTTTGCTATGAAGTTCCACCAGGAATGAGTTTTCATGCAAAAACTGTCTATTTCAACTAACTTTGTCCATCCAAAACGAACTTTGTACTTTGCTATGAAGTTCCACCAGGAATGAGTTTTCATGCAAAAACTGTCTATTTCAACTAAATTGATCCATCCAAAACGAACTTTGTACTTTGCTATGAAGTTCCACCAGGAATGAGTTTTCATGCAAAAACTGTCTATTTCAACTAACTTTGTCCATCCAAAACGAACTTTGTACTTTGCTATGAAGTTCCACCAGGAATGAGTTTTCATGCAAAAACTGTCTATTTCAACTAAATTGATCCATCCAAAACGAACTTTGTACTTTGCTATGAAGTTCTACCAGGAATGAGTTTTCATGCAAAAACTGTCTATTTCAACTAACTTTGTCCATCCAAAACGAACTTTGTACTTTGCTATGAAGTTCCACC
>NW_026453783.1:0-64414 GCF_943734755.1 Anopheles moucheti | reverse complement strand
ACCAGGAATAAGTTTTCATGCAAAAACTGTCTATTTCAACTAACTTTGTCCATCCAAAAACGAACTTTGTACTTTGCTATGAAGTTCCACCAGGAATGAGTTTTCATGCAAAAACTGTCTATTTCAACTTAATTCATCCATCTGATTCGAACTTTGTACTTTGCTATGAAGTTCCACCAGGAATGAGTTTTCATACAAAAACTGTCTATTGTCAACTTAATTCGTCCATCCAAAACGAACTTTGTACTTTGCTATGAAGTTCCACCAGGAATGAGTTTTTTATGCAAAAACTGTCTATTTCAACTTAATTCGTCCATCTGATTCGAACTTTGTACTTTGCTATGAAGTTCCACCAGGAATGAGTTTTCATACAAAAACTGTCTATTTCAACTTAATTCGTCCATCCAAAACGAACTTTGTACTTTGCTATGAAGTTCCACCAGGAATGAGTTTTCATGCAAAAACTGTCTATTTCAACTAAATTGATCCATCCCAAACGAACTTTGTACTTTGCTATGAAGTTCCACCAGGAATGAGTTTTCATACAAAAACTGTCTATTTCAACTTAATTCGTCCATCCAAAACGAACTTTGTACTTTGCTATGAAGTTCCACCAGGAATGAGTTTTCATACAAAAAACTGTCTATTTCAACTTATTCGTCCATCCAAAACGAACTTTGTACTTTGCTATGAAGTTCCACCAGGAATGAGTTTTTATGCAAAAACTGTCTATTTCAACTTAATTCGTCCATCTGATTCGAACTTTGTACTTTGCTATGAAGTTCCACCAGGAATGAGTTTTCATACAAAAACTGTCTATTTCAACTTAATTCGTCCATCCAAAACGAACTTTGTACTTTGCTATGAAGTTCCACCAGGAATGAGTTTTCATGCAAAAACTGTCTATTTCAACTAAATTGATCCATCCAAAACGAACTTTGTACTTTGCTATGAAGTTCCACCAGGAATGAGTTTTCATGCAAAAACTGTCTATTTCAACTTAATTCATCCATCTGATTCGAACTTTGTACTTTGCTATGAAGTTCCACCAGGAATGAGTTTTTATGCAAAAACTGTCTATTTCAACTAATTTTGTCCATCCAAAACGAACTTTGTACTTTGCTATGAAGTTCCACCAGGAATGAGTTTTCATGCAAAAACTGTCTATTTCAACTAATTTTGTCCATCCAAAACGAACTTTGTACTTTGCTATGAAGTTCCACCAGGAATGAGTTTTCATGCAAAAACTGTCTATTTCAACTAACTTTGTCCATCCAAAACGAACTTTGTACTTTGCTATGAAGTTCCACCAGGAATGAGTTTTCATGCAAAAACTGTCTATTTCAACTAACTTTGTCCATCCAAAACGAACTTTGTACTTTGCTATGAAGTTCCACCAGGAATGAGTTTTCATACAAAAACTGTCTATTTCAACTTAATTCGTCCATCCAAAACGAACTTTGTACTTTGCTATGAAGTTCCACCAGGAATGAGTTTTCATGCAAAAACTGTCTATTTCAACTAACTTTGTCCATCCAAAACGAACTTTGTACTTTGCCATGAAGTTCCACCAGGAATGAGTTTTCATACAAAAACTGTCTATTTCAACTTAATTCGTCCATCCAAAACGAACTTTGTACTTTGCTATGAAGTTCCACCAGGAATGAGTTTTCATGCAAAAACTGTCTATTTCAACTAACTTTGTCCATCCAAAACGAACTTTGTACTTTGCTATGAAGTTCCACCAGGAATGAGTTTTCATACAAAAACTGTCTATTTCAACTTAATTCGTCCATCCAAAACGAACTTTGTACTTTGCTATGAAGTTCCACCAGGAACGAGTTTTCATGCAAAAACTGTCTATTTCAACTAACTTTGTCCATCCAAAACGAACTTTGTACTTTGCTATGAAGTTCCACCAGGAATGAGTTTTCATACAAAAACTGTCTATTTCAACTTAATTCGTCCATCCGATACGAACTTTGTACTTTGCTATGAAGTTCTACCAGGAATGAGTTTTCATGCAAGAACTGTCTATTTCAACTAAATTGATCCATCCGATACGAACTTTGTACTTTGCTATGAAGTTCCACCAGGAATGAGTTTTCATGCAAAAACTGTCTATTTCAACTTAATTCGTCCATCCAAAACGAACTTTGTACTTTGCTATGAAGTTCCACCAGGAATGAGTTTTCATACAAAAACTGTCTATTTCAACTTAATTCGTCCATCCAAAACGAACTTTGTACTTTGCTATGAAGTTCCACCAGGAATGAGTTTTCATGCAAAAACTGTCTATTTCAACTAACTTTGTCCATCCAAAACGAACTTTGTACTTTGCTATGAAGTTCCACCAGGAATGAGTTTTCATACAAAAACTGTCTATTTCAACTTAATTCGTCCATCCAAAACGAACTTTGTACTTTGCTATGAAGTTCCACCAGGAATGAGTTTTTATGCAAAAACTGTCTATTTCAACTATCTTTGTCCATCCAAAACGAACTTTGTACTTTGCTATGAAGTTCCACCAGGAATGAGTTTTCATGCAAAAACTGTCTATTTCAACTAACTTTGTCCATCTAAAACGAACTTTGTACTTTGCTATGAAGTTCCACCAGGAATGAGTTTTCATACAAAAACTGTCTATTTCAACTAAATTGATCCATCCAAAACGAACTTTGTACTTTGCTATGAAGTTCCACCAGGAATGAGTTTTTATGCAAAAACTGTCTATTTCAACTTAATTCGTCCATCTGATTCGAACTTTGTACTTTGCTATGAAGTTCCACCAGGAATGAGTTTTCATACAAAAACTGTCTATTTCAACTAATTTTGTCCATCCAAAACGAACTTTGTACTTTGCTATGAAGTTCCACCAGGAATGAGTTTTCATGCAAAAACTGTCTATTTCAACTAACTTTGTCCATCTAAAACGAACTTTGTACTTTGCTATGAAGTTCTACCAGGAATGAGTTTTCATGCAAGAACTGTCTATTTCAACTAAATTGATCCATCCAAAACGAACTTTGTACTTTGCTATGAAGTTCCACCAGGAATGAGTTTTTATGCAAAAACTGTCTATTTCAACTTAATTCGTCCATCTGATACGAACTTTGTACTTTGCTATGAAGTTCCACCAGGAATGAGTTTTCATACAAAAACTGTCTATTTCAACTTAATTCGTCCATCCAAAACGAACTTTGTACTTTGCTATGAAGTTCCACCAGGAATGAGTTTTCATGCAAAAACTGTCTATTTCAACTAACTTTGTCCATCCAAAACGAACTTTGTACTTTGCTATGAAGTTCCACCAGGAATGAGTTTTCATGCAAAAACTGTCTATTTCAACTTAATTCATCCATCTGATTCGAACTTTGTACTTTGCTATGAAGTTCCACCAGGAATGAGTTTTTATGCAAAAACTGTCTATTTCAACTAACTTTGTCCATCCAAAACGAACTTTGTACTTTGCTATGAAGTTCCACCAGGAATGAGTTTTCATACAAAAACTGTCTATTTCAACTTAATTCGTCCATCCAAAACGAACTTTGTACTTTGCTATGAAGTTCCACCAGGAATGAGTTTTCATGCAAAAACTGTCTATTTCAACTAACTTTGTCCATCCAAAACGAACTTTGTACTTTGCTATGAAGTTCCACCAGGAATGAGTTTTCATACAAAAACTGTCTATTTCAACTAACTTTGTCCATCCAAAACGAACTTTGTACTTTGCTATGAAGTTCCACCAGGAATGAGTTTTCATACAAGAACTGTCTATTTCAACTTAATTCGTCCATCCAAAACGAACTTTGTACTTTGCTATGAAGTTCCACCAGGAATGAGTTTTCATGCAAAAACTGTCTATTTCAACTAACTTTGTCCATCCAAAACGAACTTTGTACTTTGCTATGAAGTTCCACCAGGAATGAGTTTTCATACAAAAACTGTCTATTTCAACTAACTTTGTCCATCCAAAACGAACTTTGTACTTTGCTATGAAGTTCCACCAGGAATGAGTTTTTATGCAAAAACTGTCTATTTCAACTAACTTTGTCCATCCAAAACGAACTTTGTACTTTGCTATGAAGTTCCACCAGGAATGAGTTTTCATGCAAAAACTGTCTATTTCAACTAACTTTGTCCATCCAAAACGAACTTTGTACTTTGCTATGAAGTTCCACCAGGAATGAGTTTTCATACAAAAACTGTCTATTTCAACTTAATTCATCCATCTGATTCGAACTTTGTACTTTGCTATGAAGTTCTACCAGGAATGAGTTTTCATGCAAAAACTGTCTATTTCAACTTAATTCGTCCATCCAAAACGAACTTTGTACTTTGCTATGAAGTTCCACCAGGAATGAGTTTTCATGCAAAAACTGTCTATTTCAACTAATTTTGTCCATCCAAAACGAACTTTGTACTTTGCTATGAAGTTCCACCAGGAATGAGTTTTCATGCAAAAACTGTCTATTTCAACTAACTTTGTCCATCCAAAACGAACTTTGTACTTTGCTATGAAGTTCCACCAGGAATGAGTTTTCATGCAAAAACTGTCTATTTCAACTAAATTGATCCATCCAAAACGAACTTTGTACTTTGCTATGAAGTTCCACCAGGAATGAGTTTTTATGCAAAAACTGTCTATTTCAACTTAATTCGTCCATCTGATACGAACTTTGTACTTTGCTATGAAGTTCCACCAGGAATGAGTTTTCATACAAAAACTGTCTATTTCAACTTAATTCGTCCATCCAAAACGAACTTTGTACTTTGCTATGAAGTTCCACCAGGAATGAGTTTTCATGCAAAAACTGTCTATTTCAACTAACTTTGTCCATCCAAAACGAACTTTGTACTTTGCTATGAAGTTCCACCAGGAATGAGTTTTCATGCAAAAACTGTCTATTTCAACTTAATTCATCCATCTGATTCGAACTTTGTACTTTGCTATGAAGTTCCACCAGGAATGAGTTTTTATGCAAAAACTGTCTATTTCAACTAACTTTGTCCATCCAAAACGAACTTTGTACTTTGCTATGAAGTTCCACCAGGAATGAGTTTTCATACAAAAACTGTCTATTTCAACTTAATTCGTCCATCCAAAACGAACTTTGTACTTTGCTATGAAGTTCCACCAGGAATGAGTTTTCATGCAAAAACTGTCTATTTCAACTAATTTTGTCCATCCAAAACGAACTTTGTACTTTGCTATGAAGTTCCACCAGGAATGAGTTTTCATACAAAAACTGTCTATTTCAACTAACTTTGTCCATCCAAAACGAACTTTGTACTTTGCTATGAAGTTCCACCAGGAATGAGTTTTCATACAAGAACTGTCTATTTCAACTTAATTCGTCCATCCAAAACGAACTTTGTACTTTGCTATGAAGTTCCACCAGGAATGAGTTTTCATGCAAAAACTGTCTATTTCAACTAACTTTGTCCATCCAAAACGAACTTTGTACTTTGCTATGAAGTTCCACCAGGAATGAGTTTTCATACAAAAACTGTCTATTTCAACTAACTTTGTCCATCCAAAACGAACTTTGTACTTTGCTATGAAGTTCCACCAGGAATGAGTTTTTATGCAAAAACTGTCTATTTCAACTAACTTTGTCCATCCAAAACGAACTTTGTACTTTGCTATGAAGTTCCACCAGGAATGAGTTTTCATACAAAAACTGTCTATTTCAACTTAATTCATCCATCTGATTCGAACTTTGTACTTTGCTATGAAGTTCTACCAGGAATGAGTTTTCATGCAAAAACTGTCTATTTCAACTTAATTCGTCCATCCAAAACGAACTTTGTACTTTGCTATGAAGTTCCACCAGGAATGAGTTTTCATGCAAAAACTGTCTATTTCAACTAATTTTGTCCATCCAAAACGAACTTTGTACTTTGCTATGAAGTTCCACCAGGAATGAGTTTTCATGCAAAAACTGTCTATTTCAACTAACTTTGTCCATCCAAAACGAACTTTGTACTTTGCTATGAAGTTCCACCAGGAATGAGTTTTCATGCAAAAACTGTCTATTTCAACTTAATTCATCCATCTGATTCGAACTTTGTACTTTGCTATGAAGTTCCACCAGGAATGAGTTTTTATGCAAAAACTGTCTATTTCAACTAACTTTGTCCATCCAAAACGAACTTTGTACTTTGCTATGAAGTTCCACCAGGAATGAGTTTTCATACAAAAACTGTCTATTTCAACTTAATTCGTCCATCCAAAACGAACTTTGTACTTTGCTATGAAGTTCCACCAGGAATGAGTTTTCATGCAAAAACTGTCTATTTCAACTAACTTTGTCCATCCAAAACGAACTTTGTACTTTGCTATGAAGTTCCACCAGGAATGAGTTTTCATGCAAAAACTGTCTATTTCAACTTAATTCATCCATCTGATTCGAACTTTGTACTTTGCTATGAAGTTCTACCAGGAATGAGTTTTCATGCAAAAACTGTCTATTTCAACTTAATTCGTCCATCCAAAACGAACTTTGTACTTTGCTATGAAGTTCCACCAGGAATGAGTTTTCATGCAAAAACTGTCTATTTCAACTAATTTTGTCCATCCAAAACGAACTTTGTACTTTGCTATGAAGTTCCACCAGGAATGAGTTTTCATGCAAAAACTGTCTATTTCAACTAACTTTGTCCATCCAAAACGAACTTTGTACTTTGCTATGAAGTTCCACCAGGAATGAGTTTTCATGCAAAAACTGTCTATTTCAACTAATTTTGTCCATCCAAAACGAACTTTGTACTTTGCTATGAAGTTCCACCAGGAATGAGTTTTCATGCAAAAACTGTCTATTTCAACTAATTTTGTCCATCCAAAACGAACTTTGTACTTTGCTATGAAGTTCCACCAGGAATGAGTTTTCATGCAAAAACTGTCTATTTCAACTAACTTTGTCCATCTAAAACGAACTTTGTACTTTGCTATGAAGTTCCACCAGGAATGAGTTTTTATGCAAAAACTGTCTATTTCAACTTAATTCGTCCATCTGATTCGAACTTTGTACTTTGCTATGAAGTTCTACCAGGAATGAGTTTTCATGCAAAAACTGTCTATTTCAACTTAATTCGTCCATCCAAAACGAACTTTGTACTTTGCTATGAAGTTCCACCAGGAATGAGTTTACATGCAAAAACTGTCTATTTTAACTAAATTGATCCATCCAAAACGAACTTTGTACTTTGCTATGAAGTTCCACCAGGAATGAGTTTTCATGCAAGAACTGTCTATTTCAACTAACTTTGTCCATCCAAAACGAACTTTGTACTTTGCTATGAAGTTCCACCAGGAATGAGTTTTTATGCAAAAACTGTCTATTTCAACTTAATTCGTCCATCTGATTCGAACTTTGTACTTTGCTATGAAGTTCCACCAGGAATGAGTTTTCATACAAAAACTGTCTATTTCAACTTAATTCGTCCATCTGATTCGAACTTTGTACTTTGCTATGTAGTTCCACCAGGAATGAGTTTTCATGCAAAAACTGTCTATTTCAACTAACTTTGTCCATCCAAAACGAACTTTGTACTTTGCTATGAAGTTCCACCAGGAATGAGTTTTCATGCAAGAACTGTCTATTTCAACTAACTTTGTCCATCCAAAACGAACTTTGTACTTTGCTATGAAGTTCCACCAGGAATGAGTTTTTATGCAAAAACTGTCTATTTCAACTAACTTTGTCCATCCAAAACGAACTTTGTACTTTGCTATGAAGTTCCACCAGGAATGAGTTTTCATACAAAAACTGTCTATTTCAACTTAATTCGTCCATCCAAAACGAACTTTGTACTTTGCTATGAAGTTCCACCAGGAATGAGTTTTTATGCAAAAACTGTCTATTTCAACTTAATTCGTCCATCTGATTCGAACTTTGTACTTTGCTATGAAGTTCCACCAGGAATGAGTTTTCATGCAAAAACTGTCTATTTCAACTAATTTTGTCCATCCAAAACGAACTTTGTACTTTGCTATGAAGTTCCACCAGGAATGAGTTTTCATGCAAAAACTGTCTATTTCAACTTAATTCATCCATCTGATTCGAACTTTGTACTTTGCTATGAAGTTCCACCAGGAATGAGTTTTTATGCAAAAACTGTCTATTTCAACTAACTTTGTCCATCCAAAACGAACTTTGTACTTTGCTATGAAGTTCCACCAGGAATGAGTTTTCATACAAAAACTGTCTATTTCAACTTAATTCGTCCATCCAAAACGAACTTTGTACTTTGCTATGAAGTTCCACCAGGAATGAGTTTTCATGCAAAAACTGTCTATTTCAACTAACTTTGTCCATCCAAAACGAACTTTGTACTTTGCTATGAAGTTCTACCAGGAATGAGTTTTCATGCAAGAACTGTCTATTTCAACTAAATTGATCCATCCAAAACGAACTTTGTACTTTACTATGAAGTTCCACCAGGAATGAGTTTTTATGCAAAAACTGTCTATTTCAACTAATTTTGTCCATCCAAAACGAACTTTGTACTTTACTATGAAGTTCCACCAGGAATGAGTTTTCATACAAAAACTGTCTATTTCAACTTAATTCGTCCATCCAAAACGAACTTTGTACTTTGCTATGAAGTTCCACCAGGAATGAGTTTTCATGCAAAAACTGTCTATTTCAACTAACTTTGTCCATCCAAAACGAACTTTGTACTTTGCTATGAAGTTCCACCAGGAATGAGTTTTCATGCAAAAACTGTCTATTTCAACTTAATTCATCCATCTGATTCGAACTTTGTACTTTGCTATGAAGTTCCACCAGGAATGAGTTTTTATGCAAAAACTGTCTATTTCAACTAATTTTGTCCATCCAAAACGAACTTTGTACTTTGCTATGAAGTTCCACCAGGAATGAGTTTTCATGCAAAAACTGTCTATTTCAACTTAATTCGTCCATCCAAAACGAACTTTGTACTTTGCTATGAAGTTCCACCAGGTATGAGTTTTCATGCAAAAACTGTCTATTTCAACTAATTTTGTCCATCCAAAACGAACTTTGTACTTTGCTATGAAGTTCCACCAGGAATGAGTTTTCATGCAAAAACTGTCTATTTCAACTTAATTCGTCCATCCAAAACGAACTTTGTACTTTGCTATGAAGTTCCACCAGGAATGAGTTTTCATGCAAAAACTGTCTATTTCAACTAATTTTGTCCATCCAAAACGAACTTTGTACTTTGCTATGAAGTTCCACCAGGAATGAGTTTTTATGCAAAAACTGTCTATTTCAACTAATTTTGTCCATCCAAAACGAACTTTGTACTTTGCTATGAAGTTCCACCAGGAATGAGTTTTCATGCAAAAACTGTCTATTTTAACTAACTTTGTCCATCCAAAACGAACTTTGTACTTTGCTATGAAGTTCCACCAGGAATGAGTTTTCATGCAAAAACTGTCTATTTCAACTAACTTTGTAAATCTAAAACGAACTTTGTACTTTGCTATGAAGTTCTACCAGGAATGAGTTTTCATGCAAGAACTGTCTATTTCAACTAAATTGATCCATCCAAAACGAACTTTGTACTTTGCTATGAAGTTCCACCAGGAATGAGTTTTTATGCAAAAACTGTCTATTTCAACTTAATTCGTCCATCTGATTCGAACTTTGTACTTTGCTATGAAGTTCCACCAGGAATGAGTTTTCATGCAAAAACTGTCTATTTCAACTAATTTTGTCCATCCAAAACGAACTTTGTACTTTGCTATGAAGTTCCACCAGGAATGAGTTTTCATGCAAAAACTGTCTATTTCAACTAACTTTGTCCATCCAAAACGAACTTTGTACTTTGCTATGAAGTTCTACCAGGAATGAGTTTTCATGCAAGAACTGTCTATTTCAACTAAATTGATCCATCCAAAACGAACTTTGTACTTTGCTATGAAGTTCCACCAGGAATGAGTTTTTATGCAAAAACTGTCTATTTCAACTTAATTCGTCCATCTGATTCGAACTTTGTACTTTGCTATGAAGTTCCACCAGGAATGAGTTTTCATACAAAAACTGTCTATTTCAACTTAATTCGTCCATCCAAAACGAACTTTGTACTTTGCTATGAAGTTCCACCAGGAATGAGTTTTCATGCAAAAACTGTCTATTTCAACTAACTTTGTCCATCCAAAACGAACTTTGTACTTTGCTATGAAGTTCCACCAGGAATGAGTTTTCATGCAAAAACTGTCTATTTCAACTTAATTCATCCATCTGATTCGAACTTTGTACTTTGCTATGAAGTTCCACCAGGAATGAGTTTTTATGCAAAAACTGTCTATTTCAACTAATTTTGTCCATCCAAAACGAACTTTGTACTTTGCTATGAAGTTCCACCAGGAATGAGTTTTCATGCAAAAACTGTCTATTTCAACTTAATTCGTCCATCCAAAACGAACTTTGTACTTTGCTATGAAGTTCCACCAGGAATGAGTTTTCATGCAAAAACTGTCTATTTCAACTTAATTCGTCCATCCAAAACGAACTTTGTACTTTGCTATGAAGTTCCACCAGGAATGAGTTTTCATGCAAAAACTGTCTATTTCAACTAATTTTGTCCATCCAAAACGAACTTTGTACTTTGCTATGAAGTTCCACCAGGAATGAGTTTTTATGCAAAAACTGTCTATTTCAACTAATTTTGTCCATCCAAAACGAACTTTGTACTTTGCTATGAAGTTCCACCAGGAATGAGTTTTCATGCAAAAACTGTCTATTTCAACTAACTTTGTCCATCCAAAACGAACTTTGTACTTTGCTATGAAGTTCCACCAGGAATGAGTTTTCATGCAAAAACTGTCTATTTCAACTTAATTCATCCATCTGATTCGAACTTTGTACTTTGCTATGAAGTTCCACCAGGAATGAGTTTTCATACAAAAACTGTCTATTTCAACTTAATTCGTCCATCCAAAACGAACTTTGTACTTTGCTATGAAGTTCCACCAGGAATGAGTTTTCATGCAAAAACTGTCTATTTCAACTAACTTTGTCCATCCAAAACGAACTTTGTACTTTGCTATGAAGTTCCACCAGGAATGAGTTTTCATGCAAAAACTGTCTATTTCAACTTAATTCATCCATCTGATTCGAACTTTGTACTTTGCTATGAAGTTCCACCAGGAATGAGTTTTTATGCAAAAACTGTCTATTTCAACTAACTTTGTCCATCCAAAACGAACTTTGTACTTTGCTATGAAGTTCCACCAGGAATGAGTTTTCATACAAAAACTGTCTATTTCAACTTAATTCGTCCATCCAAAACGAACTTTGTACTTTGCTATGAAGTTCCACCAGGAATGAGTTTTCATGCAAAAACTGTCTATTTCAACTAACTTTGTCCATCCAAAACGAACTTTGTACTTTGCTATGAAGTTCCACCAGGAATGAGTTTTCATGCAAAAACTGTCTATTTCAACTTAATTCATCCATCTGATTCGAACTTTGTACTTTGCTATGAAGTTCCACCAGGAATGAGTTTTTATGCAAAAACTGTCTATTTCAACTAACTTTGTCCATCCAAAACGAACTTTGTACTTTGCTATGAAGTTCCACCAGGAATGAGTTTTCATGCAAAAACTGTCTATTTCAACTAATTTTGTCCATCCAAAACGAACTTTGTACTTTGCTATGAAGTTCCACCAGGAATGAGTTTTCATGCAAAAACTGTCTATTTCAACTAACTTTGTCCATCTAAAACGAACTTTGTACTTTGCTATGAAGTTCTACCAGGAATGAGTTTTCATGCAAGAACTGTCTATGTCAACTAAATTGATCCATCCAAAACGAACTTTGTACTTTGCTATGAAGTTCCACCAGGAATGAGTTTTTATGCAAAAACTGTCTATTTCAACTTAATTCGTCCATCTGATTCGAACTTTGTACTTTGCTATGAAGTTCCACCAGGAATGAGTTTTCATACAAAAACTGTCTATTTCAACTTAATTCGTCCATCTGATTCGAACTTTGTACTTTGCTATGAAGTTCCACCAGGAATGAGTTTTCATGCAAAAACTGTCTATTTCAACTAACTTTGTCCATCCAAAACGAACTTTGTACTTTGCTATGAAGTTCCACCAGGAATGAGTTTTCATGCAAAAACTGTCTATTTCAACTTAATTCATCCATCTGATTCGAACTTTGTACTTTGCTATGAAGTTCCACCAGGAATGAGTTTTTATGCAAAAACTGTCTATTTCAACTAACTTTGTCCATCCAAAACGAACTTTGTACTTTGCTATGAAGTTCCACCAGGAATGAGTTTTCATACAAAAACTGTCTATTTCAACTTAATTCGTCCATCCAAAACGAACTTTGTACTTTGCTATGAAGTTCCACCAGGAATGAGTTTTCATGCAAAAACTGTCTATTTCAACTAACTTTGTCCATCCAAAACGAACTTTGTACTTTGCTATGAAGTTCCACCAGGAATGAGTTTTCATGCAAAAACTGTCTATTTCAACTTAATTCATCCATCTGATTCGAACTTTGTACTTTGCTATGAAGTTCCACCAGGAATGAGTTTTTATGCAAAAACTGTCTATTTCAACTAACTTTGTCCATCCAAAACGAACTTTGTACTTTGCTATGAAGTTCCACCAGGAATGAGTTTTCATGCAAAAACTGTCTATTTCAACTAATTTTGTCCATCCAAAACGAACTTTGTACTTTGCTATGAAGTTCCACCAGGAATGAGTTTTCATGCAAAAACTGTCTATTTCAACTAACTTTGTCCATCTAAAACGAACTTTGTACTTTGCTATGAAGTTCTACCAGGAATGAGTTTTCATGCAAGAACTGTCTATGTCAACTAAATTGATCCATCCAAAACGAACTTTGTACTTTGCTATGAAGTTCCACCAGGAATGAGTTTTTATGCAAAAACTGTCTATTTCAACTTAATTCGTCCATCTGATTCGAACTTTGTACTTTGCTATGAAGTTCCACCAGGAATGAGTTTTCATACAAAAACTGTCTATTTCAACTTAATTCGTCCATCTGATTCGAACTTTGTACTTTGCTATGTAGTTCCACCAGAAATGAGTTTTCATGCAAAAACTGTCTATTTCAACTAACTTTGTCCATCCAAAACGAACTTTGTACTTTGCTATGAAGTTCCACCAGGAATGAGTTTTCATACAAAAACTGTCTATTTCAACTTAATTCATCCATCTGATTCGAACTTTGTACTTTGCTATGAAGTTCTACCAGGAATGAGTTTTCATGCAAGAACTGTCTATGTCAACTAAATTGATCCATCCAAAACGAACTTTGTACTTTGCTATGAAGTTCCACCAGGAATGAGTTTTTATGCAAAAACTGTCTATTTCAACTTAATTCGTCCATCTGATTCGAACTTTGTACTTTGCTATGAAGTTCCACCAGGAATGAGTTTTCATACAAAAACTGTCTATTTCAACTAATTTTGTCCATCCAAAACGAACTTTGTACTTTGCTATGAAGTTCCACCAGGAATGAGTTTTCATGCAAAAACTGTCTATTTCAACTAACTTTGTCCATCCAAAACGAACTTTGTACTTTGCTATGAAGTTCCACCAGGAATGAGTTTTCATGCAAAAACTGTCTATTTCAACTTAATTCGTCCATCCAAAACGAACTTTGTACTTTGCTATGAAGTTCCACCAGGAATGAGTTTTTATGCAAAAACTGTCTATTTCAACTAACTTTGTCCATCCAAAACGAACTTTGTACTTTGCTATGAAGTTCCACCAGGAATGAGTTTTCATGCAAAAACTGTCTATTTCAACTAATTTTGTCCATCCAAAACGAACTTTGTACTTTGCTATGAAGTTCCACCAGGAATGAGTTTTTATGCAAAAACTGTCTATTTCAACTAACTTTGTCCATCCAAAACGAACTTTGTACTTTGCTATGAAGTTCCACCAGGAATGAGTTTTCATGCAAAAACTGTCTATTTCAACTTAATTCGTCCATCCAAAACGAACTTTGTACTTTGCTATGAAGTTCCACCAGGAATGAGTTTTTATGCAAAAACTGTCTATTTCAACTAACTTTGTCCATCCAAAACGAACTTTGTACTTTGCTATGAAGTTCCACCAGGAATGAGTTTTCATACAAAAACTGTCTATTTCAACTTAATTCGTCCATCCAAAACGAACTTTGTACTTTGCTATGAAGTTCCACCAGGAATGAGTTTTCATGCAAAAACTGTCTATTTCAACTAACTTTGTCCATCCAAAACGAACTTTGTACTTTGCTATGAAGTTCCACCAGGAATGAGTTTTCATACAAAAACTGTCTATTTCAACTAACTTTGTCCATCCAAAACGAACTTTGTACTTTGCTATGAAGTTCCACCAGGAATGAGTTTTCATACAAGAACTGTCTATTTCAACTTAATTCGTCCATCCAAAACGAACTTTGTACTTTGCTATGAAGTTCCACCAGGAATGAGTTTTCATGCAAAAACTGTCTATTTCAACTAACTTTGTCCATCCAAAACGAACTTTGTACTTTGCTATGAAGTTCCACCAGGAATGAGTTTTCATACAAAAACTGTCTATTTCAACTAACTTTGTCCATCCAAAACGAACTTTGTACTTTGCTATGAAGTTCCACCAGGAATGAGTTTTCATACAAGAACTGTCTATTTCAACTTAATTCGTCCATCCAAAACGAACTTTGTACTTTGCTATGAAGTTCCACCAGGAATGAGTTTTCATGCAAAAACTGTCTATTTCAACTAACTTTGTCCATCCAAAACGAACTTTGTACTTTGCTATGAAGTTCCACCAGGAATGAGTTTTCATACAAAAACTGTCTATTTCAACTAACTTTGTCCATCCAAAACGAACTTTGTACTTTGCTATGAAGTTCCACCAGGAATGAGTTTTTATGCAAAAACTGTCTATTTCAACTAACTTTGTCCATCCAAAACGAACTTTGTACTTTGCTATGAAGTTCCACCAGGAATGAGTTTTCATGCAAAAACTGTCTATTTCAACTAACTTTGTCCATCCAAAACGAACTTTGTACTTTGCTATGAAGTTCCACCAGGAATGAGTTTTCATACAAAAACTGTCTATTTCAACTTAATTCATCCATCTGATTCGAACTTTGTACTTTGCTATGAAGTTCTACCAGGAATGAGTTTTCATGCAAAAACTGTCTATTTCAACTTAATTCGTCCATCCAAAACGAACTTTGTACTTTGCTATGAAGTTCCACCAGGAATGAGTTTTCATGCAAAAACTGTCTATTTCAACTAATTTTGTCCATCCAAAACGAACTTTGTACTTTGCTATGAAGTTCCACCAGGAATGAGTTTTCATGCAAAAACTGTCTATTTCAACTAACTTTGTCCATCCAAAACGAACTTTGTACTTTGCTATGAAGTTCCACCAGGAATGAGTTTTCATGCAAAAACTGTCTATTTCAACTAAATTGATCCATCCAAAACGAACTTTGTACTTTGCTATGAAGTTCCACCAGGAATGAGTTTTTATGCAAAAACTGTCTATTTCAACTTAATTCGTCCATCTGATACGAACTTTGTACTTTGCTATGAAGTTCCACCAGGAATGAGTTTTCATACAAAAACTGTCTATTTCAACTTAATTCGTCCATCCAAAACGAACTTTGTACTTTGCTATGAAGTTCCACCAGGAATGAGTTTTCATGCAAAAACTGTCTATTTCAACTAACTTTGTCCATCCAAAACGAACTTTGTACTTTGCTATGAAGTTCCACCAGGAATGAGTTTTCATGCAAAAACTGTCTATTTCAACTTAATTCATCCATCTGATTCGAACTTTGTACTTTGCTATGAAGTTCCACCAGGAATGAGTTTTTATGCAAAAACTGTCTATTTCAACTAACTTTGTCCATCCAAAACGAACTTTGTACTTTGCTATGAAGTTCCACCAGGAATGAGTTTTCATACAAAAACTGTCTATTTCAACTTAATTCGTCCATCCAAAACGAACTTTGTACTTTGCTATGAAGTTCCACCAGGAATGAGTTTTCATGCAAAAACTGTCTATTTCAACTAACTTTGTCCATCCAAAACGAACTTTGTACTTTGCTATGAAGTTCCACCAGGAATGAGTTTTCATACAAAAACTGTCTATTTCAACTAACTTTGTCCATCCAAAACGAACTTTGTACTTTGCTATGAAGTTCCACCAGGAATGAGTTTTCATACAAGAACTGTCTATTTCAACTTAATTCGTCCATCCAAAACGAACTTTGTACTTTGCTATGAAGTTCCACCAGGAATGAGTTTTCATGCAAAAACTGTCTATTTCAACTAACTTTGTCCATCCAAAACGAACTTTGTACTTTGCTATGAAGTTCCACCAGGAATGAGTTTTCATACAAAAACTGTCTATTTCAACTAACTTTGTCCATCCAAAACGAACTTTGTACTTTGCTATGAAGTTCCACCAGGAATGAGTTTTTATGCAAAAACTGTCTATTTCAACTAACTTTGTCCATCCAAAACGAACTTTGTACTTTGCTATGAAGTTCCACCAGGAATGAGTTTTCATACAAAAACTGTCTATTTCAACTTAATTCATCCATCTGATTCGAACTTTGTACTTTGCTATGAAGTTCTACCAGGAATGAGTTTTCATGCAAAAACTGTCTATTTCAACTTAATTCGTCCATCCAAAACGAACTTTGTACTTTGCTATGAAGTTCCACCAGGAATGAGTTTTCATGCAAAAACTGTCTATTTCAACTAATTTTGTCCATCCAAAACGAACTTTGTACTTTGCTATGAAGTTCCACCAGGAATGAGTTTTCATGCAAAAACTGTCTATTTCAACTAACTTTGTCCATCCAAAACGAACTTTGTACTTTGCTATGAAGTTCCACCAGGAATGAGTTTTCATGCAAAAACTGTCTATTTCAACTTAATTCATCCATCTGATTCGAACTTTGTACTTTGCTATGAAGTTCCACCAGGAATGAGTTTTTATGCAAAAACTGTCTATTTCAACTAACTTTGTCCATCCAAAACGAACTTTGTACTTTGCTATGAAGTTCCACCAGGAATGAGTTTTCATACAAAAACTGTCTATTTCAACTAACTTTGTCCATCTAAAACGAACTTTGTACTTTGCTATGAAGTTCTACCAGGAATGAGTTTTCATGCAAGAACTGTCTATGTCAACTAAATTGATCCATCCAAAACGAACTTTGTACTTTGCTATGAAGTTCCACCAGGAATGAGTTTTTATGCAAAAACTGTCTATTTCAACTTAATTCGTCCATCTGATTCGAACTTTGTACTTTGCTATGAAGTTCCACCAGGAATGAGTTTTCATACAAAAACTGTCTATTTCAACTTAATTCGTCCATCTGATTCGAACTTTGTACTTTGCTATGTAGTTCCACCAGAAATGAGTTTTCATGCAAAAACTGTCTATTTCAACTAACTTTGTCCATCCAAAACGAACTTTGTACTTTGCTATGAAGTTCCACCAGGAATGAGTTTTCATACAAAAACTGTCTATTTCAACTTAATTCATCCATCTGATTCGAACTTTGTACTTTGCTATGAAGTTCCACCAGGAATGAGTTTTCATACAAAAACTGTCTATTTCAACTTAATTCGTCCATCCAAAACGAACTTTGTACTTTGCTATGAAGTTCCACCAGGAATGAGTTTTCATGCAAAAACTGTCTATTTCAACTAACTTTGTCCATCCAAAACGAACTTTGTACTTTGCTATGAAGTTCCACCAGGAATGAGTTTTCATGCAAAAACTGTCTATTTCAACTAACTTTGTCCATCCAAAACGAACTTTGTACTTTGCTATGAAGTTCCACCAGGAATGAGTTTTCATGCAAAAACTGTCTATTTCAACTTAATTCATCCATCTGATTCGAACTTTGTACTTTGCTATGAAGTTCCACCAGGAATGAGTTTTTATGCAAAAACTGTCTATTTCAACTAATTTTGTCCATCCAAAACGAACTTTGTACTTTGCTATGAAGTTCCACCAGGAATGAGTTTTCATGCAAAAACTGTCTATTTCAACTAAATTGATCCATCCAAAACGAACTTTGTACTTTGCTATGAAGTTCCACCAGGAATGAGTTTTTATGCAAAAACTGTCTATTTCAACTTAATTCGTCCATCTGATTCGAACTTTGTACTTTGCTATGAAGTTCCACCAGGAATGAGTTTTCATGCAAAAACTGTCTATTTCAACTAATTTTGTCCATCCAAAACGAACTTTGTACTTTGCTATGAAGTTCCACCAGGAATGAGTTTTCATGCAAAAACTGTCTATTTCAACTAACTTTGTCCATCCAAAACGAACTTTGTACTTTGCTATGAAGTTCTACCAGGAATGAGTTTTCATGCAAGAACTGTCTATTTCAACTAAATTGATCCATCCAAAACGAACTTTGTACTTTGCTATGAAGTTCCACCAGGAATGAGTTTTTATGCAAAAACTGTCTATTTCAACTTAATTCGTCCATCTGATTCGAACTTTGTACTTTGCTATGAAGTTCCACCAGGAATGAGTTTTCATACAAAAACTGTCTATTTCAACTTAATTCGTCCATCCAAAACGAACTTTGTACTTTGCTATGAAGTTCCACCAGGAATGAGTTTTCATGCAAAAACTGTCTATTTCAACTAACTTTGTCCATCCAAAACGAACTTTGTACTTTGCTATGAAGTTCCACCAGGAATGAGTTTTCATGCAAAAACTGTCTATTTCAACTTAATTCATCCATCTGATTCGAACTTTGTACTTTGCTATGAAGTTCCACCAGGAATGAGTTTTTATGCAAAAACTGTCTATTTCAACTAATTTTGTCCATCCAAAACGAACTTTGTACTTTGCTATGAAGTTCCACCAGGAATGAGTTTTCATGCAAAAACTGTCTATTTCAACTTAATTCGTCCATCCAAAACGAACTTTGTACTTTGCTATGAAGTTCCACCAGGAATGAGTTTTCATGCAAAAACTGTCTATTTCAACTTAATTCGTCCATCCAAAACGAACTTTGTACTTTGCTATGAAGTTCCACCAGGAATGAGTTTTCATGCAAAAACTGTCTATTTCAACTAATTTTGTCCATCCAAAACGAACTTTGTACTTTGCTATGAAGTTCCACCAGGAATGAGTTTTTATGCAAAAACTGTCTATTTCAACTAATTTTGTCCATCCAAAACGAACTTTGTACTTTGCTATGAAGTTCCACCAGGAATGAGTTTTCATGCAAAAACTGTCTATTTCAACTAACTTTGTCCATCCAAAACGAACTTTGTACTTTGCTATGAAGTTCCACCAGGAATGAGTTTTCATGCAAAAACTGTCTATTTCAACTTAATTCATCCATCTGATTCGAACTTTGTACTTTGCTATGAAGTTCCACCAGGAATGAGTTTTCATACAAAAACTGTCTATTTCAACTTAATTCGTCCATCCAAAACGAACTTTGTACTTTGCTATGAAGTTCCACCAGGAATGAGTTTTCATGCAAAAACTGTCTATTTCAACTAACTTTGTCCATCCAAAACGAACTTTGTACTTTGCTATGAAGTTCCACCAGGAATGAGTTTTCATGCAAAAACTGTCTATTTCAACTTAATTCATCCATCTGATTCGAACTTTGTACTTTGCTATGAAGTTCCACCAGGAATGAGTTTTTATGCAAAAACTGTCTATTTCAACTAACTTTGTCCATCCAAAACGAACTTTGTACTTTGCTATGAAGTTCCACCAGGAATGAGTTTTCATACAAAAACTGTCTATTTCAACTTAATTCGTCCATCCAAAACGAACTTTGTACTTTGCTATGAAGTTCCACCAGGAATGAGTTTTCATGCAAAAACTGTCTATTTCAACTAACTTTGTCCATCCAAAACGAACTTTGTACTTTGCTATGAAGTTCCACCAGGAATGAGTTTTCATGCAAAAACTGTCTATTTCAACTTAATTCATCCATCTGATTCGAACTTTGTACTTTGCTATGAAGTTCCACCAGGAATGAGTTTTTATGCAAAAACTGTCTATTTCAACTAACTTTGTCCATCCAAAACGAACTTTGTACTTTGCTATGAAGTTCCACCAGGAATGAGTTTTCATGCAAAAACTGTCTATTTCAACTAATTTTGTCCATCCAAAACGAACTTTGTACTTTGCTATGAAGTTCCACCAGGAATGAGTTTTCATGCAAAAACTGTCTATTTCAACTAACTTTGTCCATCTAAAACGAACTTTGTACTTTGCTATGAAGTTCTACCAGGAATGAGTTTTCATGCAAGAACTGTCTATGTCAACTAAATTGATCCATCCAAAACGAACTTTGTACTTTGCTATGAAGTTCCACCAGGAATGAGTTTTTATGCAAAAACTGTCTATTTCAACTTAATTCGTCCATCTGATTCGAACTTTGTACTTTGCTATGAAGTTCCACCAGGAATGAGTTTTCATACAAAAACTGTCTATTTCAACTTAATTCGTCCATCTGATTCGAACTTTGTACTTTGCTATGAAGTTCCACCAGGAATGAGTTTTCATGCAAAAACTGTCTATTTCAACTAACTTTGTCCATCCAAAACGAACTTTGTACTTTGCTATGAAGTTCCACCAGGAATGAGTTTTCATGCAAAAACTGTCTATTTCAACTTAATTCATCCATCTGATTCGAACTTTGTACTTTGCTATGAAGTTCCACCAGGAATGAGTTTTTATGCAAAAACTGTCTATTTCAACTAACTTTGTCCATCCAAAACGAACTTTGTACTTTGCTATGAAGTTCCACCAGGAATGAGTTTTCATACAAAAACTGTCTATTTCAACTTAATTCGTCCATCCAAAACGAACTTTGTACTTTGCTATGAAGTTCCACCAGGAATGAGTTTTCATGCAAAAACTGTCTATTTCAACTAACTTTGTCCATCCAAAACGAACTTTGTACTTTGCTATGAAGTTCCACCAGGAATGAGTTTTCATGCAAAAACTGTCTATTTCAACTTAATTCATCCATCTGATTCGAACTTTGTACTTTGCTATGAAGTTCCACCAGGAATGAGTTTTTATGCAAAAACTGTCTATTTCAACTAACTTTGTCCATCCAAAACGAACTTTGTACTTTGCTATGAAGTTCCACCAGGAATGAGTTTTCATGCAAAAACTGTCTATTTCAACTAATTTTGTCCATCCAAAACGAACTTTGTACTTTGCTATGAAGTTCCACCAGGAATGAGTTTTCATGCAAAAACTGTCTATTTCAACTAACTTTGTCCATCTAAAACGAACTTTGTACTTTGCTATGAAGTTCTACCAGGAATGAGTTTTCATGCAAGAACTGTCTATGTCAACTAAATTGATCCATCCAAAACGAACTTTGTACTTTGCTATGAAGTTCCACCAGGAATGAGTTTTTATGCAAAAACTGTCTATTTCAACTTAATTCGTCCATCTGATTCGAACTTTGTACTTTGCTATGAAGTTCCACCAGGAATGAGTTTTCATACAAAAACTGTCTATTTCAACTTAATTCGTCCATCTGATTCGAACTTTGTACTTTGCTATGTAGTTCCACCAGAAATGAGTTTTCATGCAAAAACTGTCTATTTCAACTAACTTTGTCCATCCAAAACGAACTTTGTACTTTGCTATGAAGTTCCACCAGGAATGAGTTTTCATACAAAAACTGTCTATTTCAACTTAATTCATCCATCTGATTCGAACTTTGTACTTTGCTATGAAGTTCTACCAGGAATGAGTTTTCATGCAAGAACTGTCTATGTCAACTAAATTGATCCATCCAAAACGAACTTTGTACTTTGCTATGAAGTTCCACCAGGAATGAGTTTTTATGCAAAAACTGTCTATTTCAACTTAATTCGTCCATCTGATTCGAACTTTGTACTTTGCTATGAAGTTCCACCAGGAATGAGTTTTCATACAAAAACTGTCTATTTCAACTAATTTTGTCCATCCAAAACGAACTTTGTACTTTGCTATGAAGTTCCACCAGGAATGAGTTTTCATGCAAAAACTGTCTATTTCAACTAACTTTGTCCATCCAAAACGAACTTTGTACTTTGCTATGAAGTTCCACCAGGAATGAGTTTTCATGCAAAAACTGTCTATTTCAACTTAATTCGTCCATCCAAAACGAACTTTGTACTTTGCTATGAAGTTCCACCAGGAATGAGTTTTTATGCAAAAACTGTCTATTTCAACTAACTTTGTCCATCCAAAACGAACTTTGTACTTTGCTATGAAGTTCCACCAGGAATGAGTTTTCATGCAAAAACTGTCTATTTCAACTAATTTTGTCCATCCAAAACGAACTTTGTACTTTGCTATGAAGTTCCACCAGGAATGAGTTTTTATGCAAAAACTGTCTATTTCAACTAACTTTGTCCATCCAAAACGAACTTTGTACTTTGCTATGAAGTTCCACCAGGAATGAGTTTTCATGCAAAAACTGTCTATTTCAACTTAATTCGTCCATCCAAAACGAACTTTGTACTTTGCTATGAAGTTCCACCAGGAATGAGTTTTTATGCAAAAACTGTCTATTTCAACTAACTTTGTCCATCCAAAACGAACTTTGTACTTTGCTATGAAGTTCCACCAGGAATGAGTTTTCATACAAAAACTGTCTATTTCAACTTAATTCGTCCATCCAAAACGAACTTTGTACTTTGCTATGAAGTTCCACCAGGAATGAGTTTTCATGCAAAAACTGTCTATTTCAACTAACTTTGTCCATCCAAAACGAACTTTGTACTTTGCTATGAAGTTCCACCAGGAATGAGTTTTCATACAAAAACTGTCTATTTCAACTAACTTTGTCCATCCAAAACGAACTTTGTACTTTGCTATGAAGTTCCACCAGGAATGAGTTTTCATACAAGAACTGTCTATTTCAACTTAATTCGTCCATCCAAAACGAACTTTGTACTTTGCTATGAAGTTCCACCAGGAATGAGTTTTCATGCAAAAACTGTCTATTTCAACTAACTTTGTCCATCCAAAACGAACTTTGTACTTTGCTATGAAGTTCCACCAGGAATGAGTTTTCATACAAAAACTGTCTATTTCAACTAACTTTGTCCATCCAAAACGAACTTTGTACTTTGCTATGAAGTTCCACCAGGAATGAGTTTTTATGCAAAAACTGTCTATTTCAACTAACTTTGTCCATCCAAAACGAACTTTGTACTTTGCTATGAAGTTCCACCAGGAATGAGTTTTCATGCAAAAACTGTCTATTTCAACTAACTTTGTCCATCCAAAACGAACTTTGTACTTTGCTATGAAGTTCCACCAGGAATGAGTTTTCATACAAAAACTGTCTATTTCAACTTAATTCATCCATCTGATTCGAACTTTGTACTTTGCTATGAAGTTCTACCAGGAATGAGTTTTCATGCAAAAACTGTCTATTTCAACTTAATTCGTCCATCCAAAACGAACTTTGTACTTTGCTATGAAGTTCCACCAGGAATGAGTTTTCATGCAAAAACTGTCTATTTCAACTAATTTTGTCCATCCAAAACGAACTTTGTACTTTGCTATGAAGTTCCACCAGGAATGAGTTTTCATGCAAAAACTGTCTATTTCAACTAACTTTGTCCATCCAAAACGAACTTTGTACTTTGCTATGAAGTTCCACCAGGAATGAGTTTTCATGCAAAAACTGTCTATTTCAACTAAATTGATCCATCCAAAACGAACTTTGTACTTTGCTATGAAGTTCCACCAGGAATGAGTTTTTATGCAAAAACTGTCTATTTCAACTTAATTCGTCCATCTGATACGAACTTTGTACTTTGCTATGAAGTTCCACCAGGAATGAGTTTTCATACAAAAACTGTCTATTTCAACTTAATTCGTCCATCCAAAACGAACTTTGTACTTTGCTATGAAGTTCCACCAGGAATGAGTTTTCATGCAAAAACTGTCTATTTCAACTAACTTTGTCCATCCAAAACGAACTTTGTACTTTGCTATGAAGTTCCACCAGGAATGAGTTTTCATGCAAAAACTGTCTATTTCAACTTAATTCATCCATCTGATTCGAACTTTGTACTTTGCTATGAAGTTCCACCAGGAATGAGTTTTTATGCAAAAACTGTCTATTTCAACTAACTTTGTCCATCCAAAACGAACTTTGTACTTTGCTATGAAGTTCCACCAGGAATGAGTTTTCATACAAAAACTGTCTATTTCAACTTAATTCGTCCATCCAAAACGAACTTTGTACTTTGCTATGAAGTTCCACCAGGAATGAGTTTTCATGCAAAAACTGTCTATTTCAACTAACTTTGTCCATCCAAAACGAACTTTGTACTTTGCTATGAAGTTCCACCAGGAATGAGTTTTCATACAAAAACTGTCTATTTCAACTAACTTTGTCCATCCAAAACGAACTTTGTACTTTGCTATGAAGTTCCACCAGGAATGAGTTTTCATACAAGAACTGTCTATTTCAACTTAATTCGTCCATCCAAAACGAACTTTGTACTTTGCTATGAAGTTCCACCAGGAATGAGTTTTCATGCAAAAACTGTCTATTTCAACTAACTTTGTCCATCCAAAACGAACTTTGTACTTTGCTATGAAGTTCCACCAGGAATGAGTTTTCATACAAAAACTGTCTATTTCAACTAACTTTGTCCATCCAAAACGAACTTTGTACTTTGCTATGAAGTTCCACCAGGAATGAGTTTTTATGCAAAAACTGTCTATTTCAACTAACTTTGTCCATCCAAAACGAACTTTGTACTTTGCTATGAAGTTCCACCAGGAATGAGTTTTCATACAAAAACTGTCTATTTCAACTTAATTCATCCATCTGATTCGAACTTTGTACTTTGCTATGAAGTTCTACCAGGAATGAGTTTTCATGCAAAAACTGTCTATTTCAACTTAATTCGTCCATCCAAAACGAACTTTGTACTTTGCTATGAAGTTCCACCAGGAATGAGTTTTCATGCAAAAACTGTCTATTTCAACTAATTTTGTCCATCCAAAACGAACTTTGTACTTTGCTATGAAGTTCCACCAGGAATGAGTTTTCATGCAAAAACTGTCTATTTCAACTAACTTTGTCCATCCAAAACGAACTTTGTACTTTGCTATGAAGTTCCACCAGGAATGAGTTTTCATGCAAAAACTGTCTATTTCAACTTAATTCATCCATCTGATTCGAACTTTGTACTTTGCTATGAAGTTCCACCAGGAATGAGTTTTTATGCAAAAACTGTCTATTTCAACTAACTTTGTCCATCCAAAACGAACTTTGTACTTTGCTATGAAGTTCCACCAGGAATGAGTTTTCATACAAAAACTGTCTATTTCAACTTAATTCGTCCATCCAAAACGAACTTTGTACTTTGCTATGAAGTTCCACCAGGAATGAGTTTTCATGCAAAAACTGTCTATTTCAACTAACTTTGTCCATCCAAAACGAACTTTGTACTTTGCTATGAAGTTCCACCAGGAATGAGTTTTCATGCAAAAACTGTCTATTTCAACTTAATTCATCCATCTGATTCGAACTTTGTACTTTGCTATGAAGTTCCACCAGGAATGAGTTTTCATGCAAAAACTGTCTATTTCAACTAATTTTGTCCATCCAAAACGAACTTTGTACTTTGCTATGAAGTTCCACCAGGAATGAGTTTTCATGCAAAAACTGTCTATTTCAACTAACTTTGTCCATCCAAAACGAACTTTGTACTTTGCTATGAAGTTCCACCAGGAATGAGTTTTCATGCAAAAACTGTCTATTTCAACTTAATTCATCCATCTGATTCGAACTTTGTACTTTGCTATGAAGTTCTACCAGGAATGAGTTTTCATGCAAAAACTGTCTATTTCAACTTAATTCGTCCATCCAAAACGAACTTTGTACTTTGCTATGAAGTTCCACCAGGAATGAGTTTTCATGCAAAAACTGTCTATTTCAACTAATTTTGTCCATCCAAAACGAACTTTGTACTTTGCTATGAAGTTCCACCAGGAATGAGTTTTCATGCAAAAACTGTCTATTTCAACTAACTTTGTCCATCCAAAACGAACTTTGTACTTTGCTATGAAGTTCCACCAGGAATGAGTTTTCATGCAAAAACTGTCTATTTCAACTAATTTTGTCCATCCAAAACGAACTTTGTACTTTGCTATGAAGTTCCACCAGGAATGAGTTTTCATGCAAAAACTGTCTATTTCAACTAATTTTGTCCATCCAAAACGAACTTTGTACTTTGCTATGAAGTTCCACCAGGAATGAGTTTTCATGCAAAAACTGTCTATTTCAACTAACTTTGTCCATCTAAAACGAACTTTGTACTTTGCTATGAAGTTCCACCAGGAATGAGTTTTTATGCAAAAACTGTCTATTTCAACTTAATTCGTCCATCTGATTAGAACTTTGTACTTTGCTATGAAGTTCTACCAGGAATGAGTTTTCATGCAAAAACTGTCTATTTCAACTTAATTCGTCCATCCAAAACGAACTTTGTACTTTGCTATGAAGTTCCACCAGGAATGAGTTTACATGCAAAAACTGTCTATTTTAACTAAATTGATCCATCCAAAACGAACTTTGTACTTTGCTATGAAGTTCCACCAGGAATGAGTTTTCATGCAAGAACTGTCTATTTCAACTAACTTTGTCCATCCAAAACGAACTTTGTACTTTGCTATGAAGTTCCACCAGGAATGAGTTTTTATGCAAAAACTGTCTATTTCAACTTAATTCGTCCATCTGATTCGAACTTTGTACTTTGCTATGAAGTTCCACCAGGAATGAGTTTTCATACAAAAACTGTCTATTTCAACTTAATTCGTCCATCTGATTCGAACTTTGTACTTTGCTATGTAGTTCCACCAGGAATGAGTTTTCATGCAAAAACTGTCTATTTCAACTAACTTTGTCCATCCAAAACGAACTTTGTACTTTGCTATGAAGTTCCACCAGGAATGAGTTTTCATGCAAGAACTGTCTATTTCAACTAACTTTGTCCATCCAAAACGAACTTTGTACTTTACTATGAAGTTCCACCAGGAATGAGTTTTTATGCAAAAACTGTCTATTTCAACTTAATTCGTCCATCTGATTCGAACTTTGTACTTTGCTATGAAGTTCCACCAGGAATGAGTTTTCATACAAAAACTGTCTATTTCAACTTAATTCGTCCATCCAAAACGAACTTTGTACTTTGCTATGAAGTTCCACCAGGAATGAGTTTTCATGCAAAAACTGTCTATTTCAACTAACTTTGTCCATCCAAAACGAACTTTGTACTTTGCTATGAAGTTCCACCAGGAATGAGTTTTCATGCAAAAACTGTCTATTTCAACTTAATTCATCCATCTGATTCGAACTTTGTACTTTGCTATGAAGTTCCACCAGGAATGAGTTTTTATGCAAAAACTGTCTATTTCAACTAATTTTGTCCATCCAAAACGAACTTTGTACTTTGCTATGAAGTTCCACCAGGAATGAGTTTTCATGCAAAAACTGTCTATTTCAACTTAATTCGTCCATCCAAAACGAACTTTGTACTTTGCTATGAAGTTCCACCAGGTATGAGTTTTCATGCAAAAACTGTCTATTTCAACTAATTTTGTCCATCCAAAACGAACTTTGTACTTTGCTATGAAGTTCCACCAGGAATGAGTTTTCATGCAAAAACTGTCTATTTCAACTTAATTCGTCCATCCAAAACGAACTTTGTACTTTGCTATGAAGTTCCACCAGGAATGAGTTTTCATGCAAAAACTGTCTATTTCAACTAATTTTGTCCATCCAAAACGAACTTTGTACTTTGCTATGAAGTTCCACCAGGAATGAGTTTTTATGCAAAAACTGTCTATTTCAACTAATTTTGTCCATCCAAAACGAACTTTGTACTTTGCTATGAAGTTCCACCAGGAATGAGTTTTCATGCAAAAACTGTCTATTTTAACTAACTTTGTCCATCCAAAACGAACTTTGTACTTTGCTATGAAGTTCCACCAGGAATGAGTTTTCATGCAAAAACTGTCTATTTCAACTAACTTTGTCCATCTAAAACGAACTTTGTACTTTGCTATGAAGTTCTACCAGGAATGAGTTTTCATGCAAGAACTGTCTATTTCAACTAAATTGATCCATCCAAAACGAACTTTGTACTTTGCTATGAAGTTCCACCAGGAATGAGTTTTTATGCAAAAACTGTCTATTTCAACTTAATTCGTCCATCTGATTCGAACTTTGTACTTTGCTATGAAGTTCCACCAGGAATGAGTTTTCATGCAAAAACTGTCTATTTCAACTAATTTTGTCCATCCAAAACGAACTTTGTACTTTGCTATGAAGTTCCACCAGGAATGAGTTTTTATGCAAAAACTGTCTATTTCAACTAATTTTGTCCATCCAAAACGAACTTTGTACTTTGCTATGAAGTTCCACCAGGAATGAGTTTTCATGCAAAAACTGTCTATTTCAACTAACTTTGTCCATCCAAAACGAACTTTGTACTTTGCTATGAAGTTCCACCAGGAATGAGTTTTCATGCAAAAACTGTCTATTTCAACTTAATTCATCCATCTGATTCGAACTTTGTACTTTGCTATGAAGTTCCACCAGGAATGAGTTTTCATACAAAAACTGTCTATTTCAACTTAATTCGTCCATCCAAAACGAACTTTGTACTTTGCTATGAAGTTCCACCAGGAATGAGTTTTCATGCAAAAACTGTCTATTTCAACTAACTTTGTCCATCCAAAACGAACTTTGTACTTTGCTATGAAGTTCCACCAGGAATGAGTTTTCATGCAAAAACTGTCTATTTCAACTTAATTCATCCATCTGATTCGAACTTTGTACTTTGCTATGAAGTTCCACCAGGAATGAGTTTTTATGCAAAAACTGTCTATTTCAACTAACTTTGTCCATCCAAAACGAACTTTGTACTTTGCTATGAAGTTCCACCAGGAATGAGTTTTCATGCAAAAACTGTCTATTTCAACTAATTTTGTCCATCCAAAACGAACTTTGTACTTTGCTATGAAGTTCCACCAGGAATGAGTTTTCATGCAAAAACTGTCTATTTCAACTAACTTTGTCCATCTAAAACGAACTTTGTACTTTGCTATGAAGTTCTACCAGGAATGAGTTTTCATGCAAGAACTGTCTATGTCAACTAAATTGATCCATCCAAAACGAACTTTGTACTTTGCTATGAAGTTCCACCAGGAATGAGTTTTTATGCAAAAACTGTCTATTTCAACTTAATTCGTCCATCTGATTCGAACTTTGTACTTTGCTATGAAGTTCCACCAGGAATGAGTTTTCATACAAAAACTGTCTATTTCAACTTAATTCGTCCATCTGATTCGAACTTTGTACTTTGCTATGTAGTTCCACCAGGAATGAGTTTTCATGCAAAAACTGTCTATTTCAACTAACTTTGTCCATCCAAAACGAACTTTGTACTTTGCTATGAAGTTCCACCAGGAATGAGTTTTCATACAAAAACTGTCTATTTCAACTTAATTCATCCATCTGATTCGAACTTTGTACTTTGCTATGAAGTTCTACCAGGAATGAGTTTTCATGCAAGAACTGTCTATGTCAACTAAATTGATCCATCCAAAACGAACTTTGTACTTTGCTATGAAGTTCCACCAGGAATGAGTTTTTATGCAAAAACTGTCTATTTCAACTTAATTCGTCCATCTGATTCGAACTTTGTACTTTGCTATGAAGTTCCACCAGGAATGAGTTTTCATACAAAAACTGTCTATTTCAACTAATTTTGTCCATCCAAAACGAACTTTGTACTTTGCTATGAAGTTCCACCAGGAATGAGTTTTCATGCAAAAACTGTCTATTTCAACTAACTTTGTCCATCCAAAACGAACTTTGTACTTTGCTATGAAGTTCCACCAGGAATGAGTTTTCATGCAAAAACTGTCTATTTCAACTTAATTCGTCCATCCAAAACGAACTTTGTACTTTGCTATGAAGTTCCACCAGGAATGAGTTTTTATGCAAAAACTGTCTATTTCAACTAACTTTGTCCATCCAAAACGAACTTTGTACTTTGCTATGAAGTTCCACCAGGAATGAGTTTTCATGCAAAAACTGTCTATTTCAACTAATTTTGTCCATCCAAAACGAACTTTGTACTTTGCTATGAAGTTCCACCAGGAATGAGTTTTTATGCAAAAACTGTCTATTTCAACTAACTTTGTCCATCCAAAACGAACTTTGTACTTTGCTATGAAGTTCCACCAGGAATGAGTTTTCATGCAAAAACTGTCTATTTCAACTTAATTCGTCCATCCAAAACGAACTTTGTACTTTGCTATGAAGTTCCACCAGGAATGAGTTTTTATGCAAAAAATGTCTATTTCAACTAACTTTGTCCATCCAAAACGAACTTTGTACTTTGCTATGAAGTTCCACCAGGAATGAGTTTTCATGCAAAAACTGTCTATTTCAACTTAATTCGTCCATCCAAAACGAACTTTGTACTTTGCTATGAAGTTCCACCAGGAATGAGTTTTTATGCAAAAACTGTCTATTTCAACTAACTTTGTCCATCCAAAACGAACTTTGTACTTTGCTATGAAGTTCCACCAGGAATGAGTTTTCATGCAAAAACTGTCTATTTCAACTAATTTTGTCCATCCAAAACGAACTTTGTACTTTGCTATGAAGTTCCACCAGGAATGAGTTTTTATGCAAAAACTGTCTATTTCAACTAACTTTGTCCATCCAAAACGAACTTTGTACTTTGCTATGAAGTTCCACCAGGAATGAGTTTTCATGCAAAAACTGTCTATTTCAACTAACTTTGTCCATCCAAAACGAACTTTGTACTTTGCTATGAAGTTCCACCAGGAATGAGTTTTCATACAAAAACTGTCTATTTCAACTAAATTGATCCATCCAAAACGAACTTTGTACTTTGCGATGAAGTTCCACCAGGAATGAGTTTTCATGCAAAAACTGTCTATTTCAACTTAATTCGTCCATCTGATTCGAACTTTGTACTTTGCTATGAAGTTCCACCAGGAATGAGTTTTTATGCAAAAACTGTCTATTTCAACTAACTTTGTCCATCCAAAACGAACTTTGTACTTTGCTATGAAGTTCCACCAGGAATGAGTTTTCATGCAAAAACTGTCTATTTCAACTAATTTTGTCCATCCAAAACGAACTTTGTACTTTGCTATGAAGTTCCACCAGGAATGAGTTTTTATGCAAAAACTGTCTATTTCAACTAACTTTGTCCATCCAAAACGAACTTTGTACTTTGCTATGAAGTTCCACCAGGAATGAGTTTTTATGCAAAAACTGTCTATTTCAACTAACTTTGTCCATCCAAAACGAACTTTGTACTTTGCTATGAAGTTCCACCAGGAATGAGTTTTCATGCAAAAACTGTCTATTTCAACTTAATTCGTCCATCCAAAACGAACTTTGTACTTTGCTATGAAGTTCCACCAGGAATGAGTTTTTATGCAAAAACTGTCTATTTCAACTAAATTGATCCATCCAAAACGAACTTTGTACTTTGCTATGAAGTTCCACCAGGAATGAGTTTTCATGCAAAAACTGTCTATTTCAACTTAATTCGTCCATCTGATTCGAACTTTGTACTTTGCTATGAAGTTCCACCAGGAATGAGTTTTTATGCAAAAACTGTCTATTTCAACTAACTTTGTCCATCCAAAACGAACTTTGTACTTTGCTATGAAGTTCCACCAGGAATGAGTTTTCATGCAAAAACTGTCTATTTCAACTAACTTTGTCCATCCAAAACGAACTTTGTACTTTGCTATGAAGTTCCACCAGGAATGAGTTTTCATACAAAAACTGTCTATTTCAACTAAATTGATCCATCCAAAACGAACTTTGTACTTTGCTATGAAGTTCCACCAGGAATGAGTTTTCATGCAAAAACTGTCTATTTCAACTTAATTCGTCCATCTGATTCGAACTTTGTACTTTGCTATGAAGTTCCACCAGGAATGAGTTTTTATGCAAAAACTGTCTATTTCAACTAACTTTGTCCATCCAAAACGAACTTTGTACTTTGCTATGAAGTTCCACCAGGAATGAGTTTTCATGCAAAAACTGTCTATTTCAACTAATTTTGTCCATCCAAAACGAACTTTGTACTTTGCTATGAAGTTCCACCAGGAATGAGTTTTCATGCAAAAACTGTCTATTTCAACTTAATTCGTCCATCCAAAACGAACTTTGTACTTTGCTATGAAGTTCCACCAGGAATGAGTTTTTATGCAAAAACTGTCTATTTCAACTAACTTTGTCCATCCAAAACGAACTTTGTACTTTGCTATGAAGTTCCACCAGGAATGAGTTTTCATGCAAAAACTGTCTATTTCAACTTAATTCGTCCATCCAAAACGAACTTTGTACTTTGCTATGAAGTTCCACCAGGAATGAGTTTTCATGCAAAAACTGTCTATTTCAACTTAATTCGTCCATCCAAAACGAACTTTGTACTTTGCTATGAAGTTCCACCAGGAATGAGTTTTTATGCAAAAACTGTCTATTTCAACTAACTTTGTCCATCCAAAACGAACTTTGTACTTTGCTATGAAGTTCCACCAGGAATGAGTTTTCATGCAAAAACTGTCTATTTCAACTAATTTTGTCCATCCAAAACGAACTTTGTACTTTGCTATGAAGTTCCACCAGGAATGAGTTTTTATGCAAAAACTGTCTATTTCAACTTAATTCGTCCATCCAAAACGAACTTTGTACTTTGCTATGAAGTTCCACCAGGAATGAGTTTTTATGCAAAAACTGTCTATTTCAACTTAATTCGTCCATCTGATTCGAACTTTGTACTTTGCTATGAAGTTCCACCAGGAATGAGTTTTTATGCAAAAACTGTCTATTTCAACTAACTTTGTCCATCCAAAACGAACTTTGTACTTTGCTATGAAGTTCCACCAGGAATGAGTTTTCATGCAAAAACTGTCTATTTCAACTAACTTTGTCCATCCAAAACGAACTTTGTACTTTGCTATGAAGTTCCACCAGGAATGAGTTTTCATACAAAAACTGTCTATTTCAACTAAATTGATCCATCCAAAACGAACTTTGTACTTTGCTATGAAGTTCCACCAGGAATGAGTTTTCATGCAAAAACTGTCTATTTCAACTTAATTCGTCCATCTGATTCGAACTTTGTACTTTGCTATGAAGTTCCACCAGGAATGAGTTTTTATGCAAAAACTGTCTATTTCAACTAACTTTGTCCATCCAAAACGAACTTTGTACTTTGCTATGAAGTTCCACCAGGAATGAGTTTTTATGCAAAAACTGTCTATTTCAACTAACTTTGTCCATCCAAAACGAACTTTGTACTTTGCTATGAAGTTCCACCAGGAATGAGTTTTCATGCAAAAACTGTCTATTTCAACTAATTTTGTCCATCCAAAACGAACTTTGTACTTTGCTATGAAGTTCCACCAGGAATGAGTTTTTATGCAAAAACTGTCTATTTCAACTAACTTTGTCCATCCAAAACGAACTTTGTACTTTGCTATGAAGTTCCACCAGGAATGAGTTTTTATGCAAAAACTGTCTATTTCAACTAACTTTGTCCATCCAAAACGAACTTTGTACTTTGCTATGAAGTTCCACCAGGAATGAGTTTTCATGCAAAAACTGTCTATTTCAACTTAATTCGTCCATCCAAAACGAACTTTGTACTTTGCTATGAAGTTCCACCAGGAATGAGTTTTTATGCAAAAACTGTCTATTTCAACTAACTTTGTCCATCCAAAACGAACTTTGTACTTTGCTATGAAGTTCCACCAGGAATGAGTTTTCATGCAAAAACTGTCTATTTCAACTAATTTTGTCCATCCAAAACGAACTTTGTACTTTGCTATGAAGTTCCACCAGGAATGAGTTTTTATGCAAAAACTGTCTATTTCAACTTAATTCGTCCATCCAAAACGAACTTTGTACTTTGCTATGAAGTTCCACCAGGAATGAGTTTTTATGCAAAAACTGTCTATTTCAACTTAATTCGTCCATCCAAAACGAACTTTGTACTTTGCTATGAAGTTCCACCAGGAATGAGTTTTTATGCAAAAACTGTCTATTTCAACTAACTTTGTCCATCCAAAACGAACTTTGTACTTTGCTATGAAGTTCCACCAGGAATGAGTTTTCATGCAAAAACTGTCTATTTCAACTAACTTTGTCCATCCAAAACGAACTTTGTACTTTGCTATGAAGTTCCACCAGGAATGAGTTTTCATGCAAAAACTGTCTATTTCAACTTAATTCGTCCATCCAAAACGAACTTTGTACTTTGCTATGAAGTTCCACCAGGAATGAGTTTTTATGCAAAAACTGTCTATTTCAACTAACTTTGTCTATCCAAAACGAACTTTGTACTTTGCTATGAAGTTCCACCAGGAATGAGTTTTCATGCAAAAACTGTCTATTTCAACTTAATTCGTCCATCCAAAACGAACTTTGTACTTTGCTATGAAGTTCCACCAGGAATGAGTTTTTATGCAAAAACTGTCTATTTCAACTAACTTTGTCCATCCAAAACGAACTTTGTACTTTGCTATGAAGTTCCACCAGGAATGAGTTTTCATGCAAAAACTGTCTATTTCAACTTAATTCGTCCATCCAAAACGAACTTTGTACTTTGCTATGAAGTTCCACCAGGAATGAGTTTTTATGCAAAAACTGTCTATTTCAACTAACTTTGTCCATCCAAAACGAACTTTGTACTTTGCTATGAAGTTCCACCAGGAATGAGTTTTCATGCAAAAACTGTCTATTTCAACTTAATTCGTCCATCCAAAACGAACTTTGTACTTTGCTATGAAGTTCCACCAGGAATGAGTTTTTATGCAAAAACTGTCTATTTCAACTAACTTTGTCCATCCAAAACGAACTTTGTACTTTGCTATGAAGTTCCACCAGGAATGAGTTTTCATGCAAAAACTGTCTATTTCAACTAATTTTGTCCATCCAAAACGAACTTTGTACTTTGCTATGAAGTTCCACCAGGAATGAGTTTTTATGCAAAAACTGTCTATTTCAACTAACTTTGTCCATCCAAAACGAACTTTGTACTTTGCTATGAAGTTCCACCAGGAATGAGTTTTCATGCAAAAACTGTCTATTTCAACTAACTTTGTCCATCCAAAACGAACTTTGTACTTTGCTATGAAGTTCCACCAGGAATGAGTTTTCATACAAAAACTGTCTATTTCAACTAAATTGATCCATCCAAAACGAACTTTGTACTTTGCTATGAAGTTCCACCAGGAATGAGTTTTTATGCAAAAACTGTCTATTTCAACTAACTTTGTCCATCTAAAACGAACTTTGTACTTTGCTATGAAGTTCCACCAGGAATGAGTTTTCATGCAAAAACTGTCTATTTTAACTTAATTCATCCATCTGATTCGAACTTTGTACTTTGCTATGAAGTTCCACCAGGAATGAGTTTTCATGCAAAAACTGTCTATTTCAACTAACTTTGTCCATCCAAAACGAACTTTGTACTTTGCTATGAAGTTCCACCAGGAATGAGTTTTCATGCAAAAACTGTCTATTTCAACTTAATTCGTCCATCCAAAACGAACTTTGTACTTTGCTATGAAGTTCCACCAGGAATGAGTTTTCATACAAAAACTGTCTATTTCAACTTAATTCGTCCATCCAAAACGAACTTTGTACTTTGCTATGAAGTTCCACCAGGAATGAGTTTTCATGCAAAAACTGTCTATTTCAACTAACTTTGTCCATCCAAAACGAACTTTGTACTTTGCTATGAAGTTCCACCAGGAATGAGTTTTCATACAAAAACTGTCTATTTCAACTTAATTCGTCCATCCAAAACGAACTTTGTACTTTGCTATGAAGTTCCACCAGGAATGAGTTTTCATGCAAAAACTGTCTATTTCAACTAACTTTGTCCATCCAAAACGAACTTTGTACTTTGCTATGAAGTTCCACCAGGAATGAGTTTTCATGCAAAAACTGTCTATTTCAACTAACTTTGTCCATCCAAAACGAACTTTGTACTTTGCTATGAAGTTCCACCAGGAATGAGTTTTCATGCAAAAACTGTCTATTTCAACTTAATTCGTCCATCCAAAACAAACTTTGTACTTTGCTATGAAGTTCCACCAGGAATGAGTTTTCATACAAAAACTGTCTATTTCAACTTAATTCGTCCATCCAAAACGAACTTTGTACTTTGCTATGAAGTTCCACCAGGAATGAGTTTTCATGCAAAAACTGTCTATTTCAACTAAATTGATCCATCCAAAACGAACTTTGTACTTTGCTATGAAGTTCCACCAGGAATGAGTTTTCATGCAAAAACTGTCTATTTCAACTAAATTGATCCATCCAAAACGAACTTTGTACTTTGCTATGAAGTTCCACCAGGAATGAGTTTTTATGCAAAAACTGTCTATTTCAACTTAATTCGTCAATCTGATTCGAACTTTGTACTTTGCTATGAAGTTCCACCAGGAATGAGTTTTCATACAAAAACTGTCTATTTCAACTTAATTCGTCCATCCAAAACGAACTTTGTACTTTGCTATGAAGTTCCACCAGGAATGAGTTTTCATGCAAAAACTGTCTATTTCAACTAACTTTGTCCATCTAAAACGAACTTTGTACTTTGCTATGAAGTTCCACCAGGAATGAGTTTTCATGCAAAAACTGTCTATTTCAACTAACTTTGTCCATCTAAAACGAACTTTGTACTTTGCTATGAAGTTCTACCAGGAATGAGTTTTCATGCAAGAACTGTCTATTTCAACTAAATTGATCCATCCAAAACGAACTTTGTACTTTGCTATGAAGTTCCACCAGGAATGAGTTTTTATGCAAAAGCTGTCTATTTCAACTAACTTTGTCCATCCAAAACGAACTTTGTACTTTGCTATGAAGTTCCACCAGGAATGAGTTTTCATGCAAAAACTGTCTATTTCAACTAACTTTGTCCATCTAAAACGAACTTTGTACTTTGCTATGAAGTTCTACCAGGAATGAGTTTTCATGCAAGAACTGTCTATTTCAACTAAATTGATCCATCCAAAACGAACTTTGTACTTTGCTATGAAGTTCCACCAGGAATGAGTTTTTATGCAAAAGCTGTCTATTTCAACTAACTTTGTCCATCCAAAACGAACTTTGTACTTTGCTATGAAGTTCCACCAGGAATGAGTTTTCATGCAAAAACTGTCTATTTCAACTAACTTTGTCCATCCAAAACGAACTTTGTACTTTGCTATGAAGTTCTACCAGGAATGAGTTTTCATGCAAGAACTGTCTATTTCAACTAAATTGATCCATCCAAAACGAACTTTGTACTTTGCTATGAAGTTCCACCAGGAATGAGTTTTTATGCAAAAACTGTATTTCAACTAACTTTGTCCATCCGATACGAACTTTGTACTTTGCTATGAAGTTCCACCAGGAATGAGTTTTCATGCAAAAACTGTCTATTTCAACTAAATTGATCCATCCAAAACGAACTTTGTACTTTGCTATGAAGTTCCACCAGGAATGAGTTTTCATGCAAGAACTATCTATTTCAACTAAATTGATCCATCCAAAACGAACTTTGTACTTTGCTATGAAGTTCCACCAGGAATGAGTTTTCATGCAAAAACTGTCTATTTCAACTAACTTTGTCCATCCAAAACGAACTTTGTACTTTGCTATGAAGTTCCACCACGAATGAGTTTTCATGCAAAAACTGTCTATTTCAACTTAATTCGTCCATCTGATTCGAACTTTGTACTTTGCTATGAAGTTCCACCAGGAATGAGTTTTCATACAAAAACTGTCTATTTCAACTAACTTTGTCCATCCAAAACGAACTTTGTACTTTGCTATGAAGTTCCACCAGGAATGAGTTTTCATACAAAAACTGTCTATTTCAACTAACTTTGTCCATCTAAAACGAACTTTGTACTTTGCTATGAAGTTCCACCAGGAATGAGTTTTTATGCAAAAACTGTCTATTTCAACTAACTTTGTCCATCCAAAACGAACTTTGTACTTTGCTATGAAGTTCCACCAGGAATGAGTTTTCATACAAAAACTGTCTATTTCAACTAACTTTGTCCATCTAAAACGAACTTTGTACTTTGCTATGAAGTTCTACCAGGAATGAGTTTTCATACAAAAACTGTCTATTTCAACTAAATTGATCCATCCAAAACGAACTTTGTACTTTGCTATGAAGTTCCACCAGGAATGAGTTTTCATGCAAAAACTGTCTATTTTAACTAAATTGATCCATCCAAAACGAACTTTGTACTTTGCTATGAAGTTCCACCAGGAATGAGTTTTCATGCAAGAACTGTCTATTTCAACTAACTTTGTCCATCCAAAACGAACTTTGTACTTTGCTATGAAGTTCCACCAGGAATGAGTTTTCATGCAAAAACTGTCTATTTCAACTAAATTGGTGCATCCGATACGAACTTTGTTCTTTGCTATGAAGTTCTACCAGGAATGAGTTTTCATGCAATAACTGTCTATTTCAACTAACTTTGTCCATCCAAAACGAACTTTGTACTTTGCTATGAAGTTCCACCAGGAATGAGTTTTCATGCAAAAACTGTCTATTTCAACTTAATTCGTCCATCTGATTCGAACTTTGTACTTTGCTATGAAGTTCCACCAGGAATGAGTTTTCATACAAAAACTGTCTATTTCAACTAACTTTGTCCATCCAAAACGAACTTTGTACTTTGCTATGAAGTTCCACCAGGAATGAGTTTTCATACAAAAACTGTCTATTTCAACTAACTTTGTCCATCTAAAACGAACTTTGTACTTTGCTATGAAGTTCCACCAGGAATGAGTTTTTATGCAAAAACTGTCTATTTCAACTAACTTTGTCCATCCAAAACGAACTTTGTACTTTGCTATGAAGTTCCACCAGGAATGAGTTTTCATACAAAAACTGTCTATTTCAACTAACTTTGTCCATCTAAAACGAACTTTGTACTTTGCTATGAAGTTCCACCAGGAATGAGTTTTCATGCAAAAACTGTCTATTTCAACTAAATTGATCCATCCAAAACGAACTTTGTACTTTGCTATGAAGTTCCACCAGGAATGAGTTTTCATGCAAAAACTGTCTATTTCAACTAACTTTGTCCATCCAAAACGAACTTTGTACTTTGCTATGAAGTTCCACCACGAATGAGTTTTCATGCAAAAACTGTCTATTTCAACTTAATTCGTCCATCTGATTCGAACTTTGTACTTTGCTATGAAGTTCCACCAGGAATGAGTTTTCATACAAAAACTGTCTATTTCAACTAACTTTGTCCATCCAAAACGAACTTTGTACTTTGCTATGAAGTTCCACCAGGAATGAGTTTTCATACAAAAACTGTCTATTTCAACTAACTTTGTCCATCTAAAACGAACTTTGTACTTTGCTATGAAGTTCCACCAGGAATGAGTTTTTATGCAAAAACTGTCTATTTCAACTAACTTTGTCCATCCAAAACGAACTTTGTACTTTGCTATGAAGTTCCACCAGGAATGAGTTTTCATACAAAAACTGTCTATTTCAACTAACTTTGTCCATCTAAAACGAACTTTGTACTTTGCTATGAAGTTCTACCAGGAATGAGTTTTCATACAAAAACTGTCTATTTCAACTAAATTGATCCATCCAAAACGAACTTTGTACTTTGCTATGAAGTTCCACCAGGAATGAGTTTTTATGCAAAAACTGTCTATTTCAACTAACTTTGTCCATCTAAAACGAACTTTGTACTTTGCTATGAAGTTCCACCAGGAATGAGTTTTCATGCAAAAACTGTCTATTTCAACTAACTTTGTCCATCTAAAACGAACTTTGTACTTTGCTATGAAGTTCTACCAGGAATGTGTTTTCATGCAAAAACTGTCTATTTCAACTTAATTCGTCCATCTGATTCGAACTTTGTACTTTGCTATGAAGTTCCACCAGGAATGAGTTTTTATGCAAAAACTGTCTATTTCAACTAACTTTGTCCATCCAAAACGAACTTTGTACTTTGCTATGAAGTTCCACCACGAATGAGTTTTCATGCAAAAACTGTCTATTTCAACTAAATTGATCCATCCAAAACGAACTTTGTACTTTGCTATGAAGTTCCGACAGGAATGAGTTTTTATGCAAAAACTGTCTATTTCAACTAACTTTGTCCATCCAAAACGAACTTTGTACTTTGCTATGAAGTTCCACCAGGAATGAGTTTTCATGCAAAAACTGTCTATTTCAACTAAATTGATCCATCCAAAACGAACTTTGTACTTTGCTATGAAGTTCCACCAGGAATGAGTTTTTATGCAAAAACTGTCTATTTCAACTAAATTGATCCATCCAAAACGAACTTTGTACTTTGCTATGAAGTTCCACCAGGAAAGAGTTTTCATACAAAAACTGTCTATTTCAACTAACTTTGTCCATCTAAAACGAACTTTGTACTTTGCTATGAAGTTCTACCAGGAATGAGTTTTCATACAAAAACTGTCTATTTCAACTAAATTGATCCATCCAAAACGAACTTTGTACTTTGCTATGAAGTTCCACCAGGAATGAGTTTTTATGCAAAAACTGTCTATTTCAACTAACTTTGTCCATCCAAAACGAACTTTGTACTTTGCTATGAAGTTCCACCAGGAATGAGTTTTCATGCAAAAACTGTCTATTTCAACTAACTTTGTCCATCTAAAACGAACTTTGTATTTTGCTATGAAGTTCTACCAGGAATGAGTTTTCATACAAAAACTGTCTATTTCAACTAAATTGATCCATCCAAAACGAACTTTGTACTTTGCTATGAAGTTCCACCAGGAATGAGTTTTTATGCAAAAACTGTCTATTTCAACTAACTTTGTCCATCTAAAACGAACTTTGTACTTTGCTATGAAGTTCTACCAGGAATGAGTTTTCATACAAAAACTGTCTATTTCAACTAAATTGATCCATCCAAAACGAACTTTGTACTTTGCTATGAAGTTCCACCAGGAATGAGTTTTCATACAAAAACTGTCTATTTCAACTAACTTTGTCCATCCAAAACGAACTTTGTACTTTGCTATGAAGTTCCACCAGGAATGAGTTTTCATACAAAAACTGTCTATTTCAACTAAATTGATCCATCCAAGACGAACTTTGTACTTTGCTATGAAGTTCCACCAGGAATGAGTTTTTATGCAAAAACTGTCTATTTTAACTAACTTTGTCCATCCAAAACGAACTTTGTACTTTGCTATGAAGTTCTACCAGGAATGAGTTTTCATACAAAAACTGTCTATTTCAACTAAATTGATCCATCCAAAACGAACTTTGTACTTTGCTATGAAGTTCCACCAGGAATGAGTTTTCATGCAAAAACTGTCTATTTCAACTAACTTGGTCTATCCAAAACGATCTTTGTACTTTGCTATGAAGTTCCACCAGGAATGAGTTTTCATACAAAAACTGTCTATTTCAACTAAATTGATCCATCCAAAACGAACTTTGTACTTTGCTATGAAGTTCCACCAGGAATGAGTTTTCATGCAAAAACTGTCTATTTCAACTAAATTGATCCATCCAAAACGAACTTTGTACTTTGCTATGAAGTTCCACCAGGAATGAGTTTTCATGCAAAAACTGTCTATTTCAACTAACTTTGTCTATCCAAAACGATCTTTGTACTTTGCTATGAAGTTCCACCAGGAATGAGTTTTCATACAAAAACTGTCTATTTCAACTAAATTGATCCATCCAAAACGAACTTTGTACTTTGCTATGAAGTTCCACCAGGAATGAGTTTTTATGCAAAAACTGTCTATTTCAACTAACTTTGTCCATCCAAAACGAACTTTGTACTTTGCTATGAAGTTCTACCAGGAATGAGTTTTCATACAAAAACTGTCTATTTCAACTAAATTGATCCATCCAAAACGAACTTTGTACTTTGCTATGAAGTTCCACCAGGAATGAGTTTTCATGCAAAAACTGTCTATTTCAACTTAATTCGTCCATCTGATTCGAACTTTGTACTTTGCTATGAAGTTCCACCAGGAATGAGTTTTCATGCAAAAACTGTCTATTTCAACTAAATTGATCCATCCAAAACGAACTTTGTACTTTGCTATGAAGTTCCACCAGGAATGAGTTTTCATGCAAAAACTGTCTATTTCAACTAACTTTGTCTATCCAAAACGATCTTTGTACTTTGCTATGAAGTTCCACCAGGAATGAGTTTTCATACAAAAACTGTCTATTTCAACTAAATTGATCCATCCAAAACGAACTTTGTACTTTGCTATGAAGTTCCACCAGGAATGAGTTTTCATGCAAAAACTGTCTATTTCAACTAAATTGATCCATCCAAAACGAACTTTGTACTTTGCTATGAAGTTCCACCAGGAATGAGTTTTCATGCAAAAACTGTCTATTTCAACTAACTTTGTCTATCCAAAACGATCTTTGTACTTTGCTATGAAGTTCCACCAGGAATGAGTTTTCATACAAAAACTGTCTATTTCAACTAAATTGATCCATCCAAAACGAACTTTGTACTTTGCTATGAAGTTCCACCAGGAATGAGTTTTCATACAAAAACTGTCTATTTCAACTAAATTGATCCATCCAAAACGAACTTTGTACTTTGCTATGAAGTTCCACCAGGAATGAGTTTTTATGCAAAAACTGTCTATTTCAACTAACTTTGTCCATCCAAAACGAATTTTGTACTTTGCTATGAAGTTCTACCAGGAATGAGTTTTCATACAAAAACTGTCTATTTCAACTAAATTGATCCATCCAAAACGAACTTTGTACTTTGCTATGAAGTTCCACCAGGAATGAGTTTTCATGCAAAAACTGTCTATTTCAACTTAATTCGTCCATCTGATTCGAACTTTGTACTTTGCTATGAAGTTCCACCAGGAATGAGTTTTCATACAAAAACTGTCTATTTCAACTAACTTTGTCCATCCAAAACGAACTTTGTACTTTGCTATGAAGTTCCACCAGGAATGAGTTTTCATACAAAAACTGTCTATTTCAACTAACTTTGTCCATCCAAAACGAACTTTGTACTTTGCTATGAAGTTCCACCAGGAATGAGTTTTTATGCAAAAACTGTCTATTTCAACTAACTTTGTCCATCCAAAACGAACTTTGTACTTTGCTATGAAGTTCCACCAGGAATGAGTTTTCATACAAAAACTGTCTATTTCAACTAACTTTGTCCATCTAAAACGAACTTTGTACTTTGCTATGAAGTTCTACCAGGAATGAGTTTTCATACAAAAACTGTCTATTTCAACTAAATTGATCCATCCAAAACGAACTTTGTACTTTGCTATGAAGTTCCACCAGGAATGAGTTTTTATGCAAAAACTGTCTATTTCAACTAACTTTGTCCATCCAAAACGAACTTTGTACTTTGCTATGAAGTTCCACCAGGAATGAGTTTTCATGCAAAAACTGTCTATTTCAACTAACTTTGTCCATCTAAAACGAACTTTGTACTTTGCTATGAAGTTCTACCAGGAATGAGTTTTCATGCAAAAACTGTCTATTTCAACTTAATTCGTCCATCTGATTCGAACTTTGTACTTTGCTATGAAGTTCCACCAGGAATGAGTTTTTATGCAAAAACTGTCTATTTCAACTAACTTTGTCCATCCAAAACGAACTTTGTACTTTGCTATGAAGTTCCACCACGAATGAGTTTTCATGCAAAAACTGTCTATTTCAACTTAATTCGTCCATCTGATTCGAACTTTGTACTTTGCTATGAAGTTCCACCAGGAATGAGTTTTCATACAAAAACTGTCTATTTCAACTAAATTGATCCATCCAAAACGAACTTTGTACTTTGCTATGAAGTTCCACCACGAATGAGTTTTCATGCAAAAACTGTCTATTTCAACTTAATTCGTCCATCTGATTCGAACTTTGTACTTTGCTATGAAGTTCCACCAGGAATGAGTTTTCATACAAAAACTGTCTATTTCAACTAACTTTGTCCATCCAAAACGAACTTTGTACTTTGCTATGAAGTTCCACCAGGAATGAGTTTTTATGCAAAAACTGTCTATTTCAACTAACTTTGTCCATCCAAAACGAACTTTGTACTTTGCTATGAAGTTCCACCAGGAAAGAGTTTTCATACAAAAACTGTCTATTTCAACTAACTTTGTCCATCTAAAACGAACTTTGTACTTTGCTATGAAGTTCTACCAGGAATGAGTTTTCATACAAAAACTGTCTATTTCAACTAAATTGATCCATCCAAAACGAACTTTGTACTTTGCTATGAAGTTCCACCAGGAATGAGTTTTTATGCAAAAACTGTCTATTTCAACAAACTTTGTCCATCCAAAACGAACTTTGTACTTTGCTATGAAGTTCCACCAGGAATGAGTTTTCATGCAAAAACTGTCTATTTCAACTAACTTTGTCCATCTAAAACGAACTTTGTACTTTGCTATGAAGTTCTACCAGGAATGAGTTTTCATACAAAAACTGTCTATTTCAACTAAATTGATCCATCCAAAACGAACTTTGTACTTTGCTATGAAGTTCCACCAGGAATGAGTTTTTATGCAAAAACTGTCTATTTCAACTAACTTTGTCCATCTAAAACGAACTTTGTACTTTGCTATGAAGTTCTACCAGGAATGAGTTTTCATACAAAAACTGTCTATTTCAACTAAATTGATCCATCCAAAACGAACTTTGTACTTTGCTATGAAGTTCCACCAGGAATGAGTTTTCATACAAAAACTGTCTATTTCAACTAACTTTGTCCATCCAAAACGAACTTTGTACTTTGCTATGAAGTTCCACCAGGAATGAGTTTTCATACAAAAACTGTCTATTTCAACTAAATTGATCCATCCAAAACGAACTTTGTACTTTGCTATGAAGTTCCACCAGGAATGAGTTTTTATGCAAAAACTGTCTATTTCAACTAACTTTGTCCATCCAAAACGAACTTTGTACTTTGCTATGAAGTTCTACCAGGAATGAGTTTTCATACAAAAACTGTCTATTTCAACTAAATTGATCCATCCAAAACGAACTTTGTACTTTGCTATGAAGTTCCACCAGGAATGAGTTTTCATACAAAAACTGTCTATTTCAACTAAATTGATCCATCCAAAACGAACTTTGTACTTTGCTATGAAGTTCCACCAGGAATGAGTTTTTATGCAAAAACTGTCTATTTCAACTAACTTTGTCCATCCAAAACGAACTTTGTACTTTGCTATGAAGTTCTACCAGGAATGAGTTTTCATACAAAAACTGTCTATTTCAACTAAATTGATCCATCCAAAACGAACTTTGTACTTTGCTATGAAGTTCCACCAGGAATGAGTTTTCATGCAAAAACTGTCTATTTCAACTTAATTCGTCCATCTGATTCGAACTTTGTACTTTGCTATGAAGTTCCACCAGGAATGAGTTTTCATACAAAAACTGTCTATTTCAACTAAATTGATCCATCCAAAACGAACTTTGTACTTTGCTATGAAGTTCCACCAGGAATGAGTTTTTATGCAAAAACTGTTTATTTCAACTAACTTTGTCCATCTAAAACGAACTTTGTACTTTGCTATGAAGTTCCACCAGGAATGAGTTTTCATACAAAAACTGTCTATTTCAACTAAATTGATCCATCCAAAACGAACTTTGTACTTTGCTATGAAGTTCCACCAGGAATGAGTTTTTATGCAAAAACTGTCTATTTCAACTTACTTTGTCCATCTAAAACGAACTTTGTACTTTGCTATGAAGTTCCACCAGGAATGAGTTTTCATGCAAAAACTGTCTATTTCAACTTAATTCATCCATCTGATTCGAACTTTGTACTTTGCTATGAAGTTCCACCAGGAATGAGTTTTCATGCAAAAACTGTCTATTTCAACTTAATTCATCCATCTGATTCGAACTTTGTACTTTGCTATGAAGTTCCACCAGGAATGAGTTTTCATACAAAAACTGTCTATTTCAACTAAATTGATCCATCCAAAACGAACTTTGTACTTTGCTATGAAGTTCCACCAGGAATGAGTTTTTATGCAAAAGCTGTCTATTTCAACTAACTTTGTCCATCCAAAACGAACTTTGTACTTTGCTATGAAGTTCCACCAGGAATGAGTTTTCATACAAAAACTGTCTATTTCAACTTAATTCGTCCATCCAAAACAAACTTTGTACTTTGCTATGAAGTTCCACCAGGAATGAGTTTTTATGCAAAAACTGTCTATTTCAACTAATTTTGTCCATCCAAAACGAACTTTGTACTTTGCTATGAAGTTCCACCAGGAATGAGTTTTCATGCAAAAACTGTCTATTTCAACTAACTTTGTCCATCCAAAACGAACTTTGTACTTTGCTATGAAGTTCCACCAGGAATGAGTTTTCATGCAAAAACTGTCTATTTCAACTTAATTCGTCCATCTGATTCGAACTTTGTACTTTGCTATGAAGTTCCACCAGGAATGAGTTTTCATACAAAAACTGTCTATTTCAACTTAATTCGTCCATCCAAAACGAACTTTGTACTTTGCTATGAAGTTCCACCAGGAATGAGTTTTCATGCAAAAACTGTCTATTTCAACTAACTTTGTCCATCCAAAACGAACTTTGTACTTTGCTATGAAGTTCCACCAGGAATGAGTTTTCATGCAAAAACTGTCTATTTCAACTAAATTGATCCATCCAAAACGAACTTTGTACTTTGCTATGAAGTTCCACCAGGAATGAGTTTTCATGCAAAAACTGTCTATTTCAACTAACTTTGTCCATCCAAAACGAACTTTGTACTTTGCTATGAAGTTCCACCAGGAATGAGTTTTCATGCAAAAACTGTCTATTTCAACTAACTTTGTCCATCTGATTCGAACTTTGTACTTTGCTATGAAGTTCCACCAGGAATGAGTTTTCATACAAAAACTGTCTATTTCAACTTAATTCGTCCATCCAAAACGAACTTTGTACTTTGCTATGAAGTTCCACCAGGAATGAGTTTTCATGCAAAAACTGTCTATTTCAACTAAATTGATCCATCCAAAACGAACTTTGTACTTTGCTATGAAGTTCCACCAGGAATGAGATTTTATGCAAAAACTGTCTATTTCAACTAACTTTGTCCATCCAAAACGAACTTTGTACTTTGCTATGAAGTTCCACCAGGAATGAGTTTTCATGCAAAAACTGTCTATTTCAACTAACTTTGTCCATCCAAAACGAACTTTGTACTTTGCTATGAAGTTCCACCAGGAATGAGTTTTCATGCAAAAACTGTCTATTTCAACTAAATTGATCCATCCAAAACGAACTTTGTACTTTGCTATGAAGTTCCACCAGGAATGAGTTTTCATGCAAAAACTGTCTATTTCAACTAACTTTGTCCATCTAAAACGAACTTTGTACTTTGCTATGAAGTTCCACCAGGAATGAGTTTTCATACAAAAACTGTCTATTTCAACTTAATTCGTCCATCCAAAACGAACTTTGCACTTTGCTATGAAGTTCCACCAGGAATGAGTTTTCATGCAAAAACTGTCTATTTCAACTAAATTGATCCATCCAAAACGAACTTTGTACTTTGCTATGAAGTTCCACCAGGAATGAGTTTTCATACAAAAACTGTCTATTTCAACTTAATTCGTCCATCCAAAACGAACTTTGTACTTTGCTATGAAGTTCCACCAGGAATGAGTTTTCATGCAAAAACCGTCTATTTCAACTAAATTGATCCATCCAAAACGAACTTTGTACTTTGCTATGAAGTTCCACCAGGAATGAGTTTTCATGCAAAAACTGTCTATTTCAACTAAATTGATCCATCCAAAACGAACTTTGTACTTTGCTATGAAGTTCCACCAGGAATGAGTTTTCATGCAAAAACTGTCTATTTCAACTAAATTGATCCATCCAAAACGAACTTTGTACTTTGCTATGAAGTTCCACCAGGAATGAGTTTTCATGCAACAACTGTCTATTTCAACTAAATTGATCCATCCAAAACGAACTTTGTACTTTGCTATGAAGTTCCACCAGGAATGAGTTTTCATACAAAAACTGTCTATTTCAACTAACTTTGTCCATCCAAAACGAACTTTGTACTTTGCTATGAAGTTCCACCAGGAATGAGTTTTCATGCAAAAACTATCTATTTCAACTAAATTGATCCATCCAAAACGAACTTTGTACTTTGCTATGAAGTTCCACCAGGAATGAGTTTTCATGCAACAACTGTCTATTTCAACTAAATTGATCCATCCAAAACGAACTTTGTACTTTGCTATGAAGTTCCACCAGGAATGAGTTTTCATACAAAAACTGTCTATTTCAACTAACTTTGTCCATCCAAAACGAACTTTGTACTTTGCTATGAAGTTCCACCAGGAATGAGTTTTCATACAAAAACTGTCTATTTCAACTAAATTGATCCATCCAAAACGAACTTTGTACTTTGCTATGAAGTTCCACCAGGAATGAGTTTTCATGCAAAAACTGTCTATTTCAACTTAATTCGTCCATCCAAAACGAACTTTGTACTTTGCTATGAAGTTCCACCAGGAATGAGTTTTCATACAAAAACTGTCTATTTCAACTTAATTCGTCCATCCAAAACGAACTTTATACTTTGCTATGAAGTTCCACCAGGAATGAGTTTTCATGCAAAAACTGTCTATTTCAACTAACTTTGTCCATCCAAAACGAACTTTGTACTTTGCTATGAAGTTCCACCAGGAATGAGTTTTCATGCAAAAACTGTCTATTTCAACTAAATTGATCCATCCAAAACGAACTTTGTACTTTGCTATGAAGTTCCACCAGGAATGAGTTTTCATGCAAAAACTGTCTATTTCAACTAACTTTGTCCATCCAAAACGAACTTTGTACTTTGCTATGAAGTTCCACCAGGAATGAGTTTTCATGCAAAAACTGTCTATTTCAACTAACTTTGTCCATCTGATTCGAACTTTGTACTTTGCTATGAAGTTCCACCAGGAATGAGTTTTCATACAAAAACTGTCTATTTCAACTTAATTCGTCCATCCAAAACGAACTTTGTACTTTGCTATGAAGTTCCACCAGGAATGAGTTTTCATGCAAAAACTGTCTATTTCAACTAACTTTGTCCATCCAAAACGAACTTTGTACTTTGCTATGAAGTTCCACCAGGAATGAGTTTTCAAGCAAAAACTGTCTATTTCAACTAAATTGATCCATCCAAAACGAACTTTGTACTTTGCTATGAAGTTCCACCAGGAATGAGTTTTTATGCAAAAACTGTCTATTTCAACTAACTTTGTCCATCCAAAACGAACTTTGTACTTTGCTATGAAGTTCCACCAGGAATGAGTTTTCATGCAAAAACTGTCTATTTCAACTTAATTCGTCCATCTGATTCGAACTTTGTACTTTGCTATGAAGTTCCACCAGGAATGAGTTTTCATACAAAAACTGTCTATTTCAACTTAATTCGTCCATCCAAAACGAACTTTGTACTTTGCTATGAAGTTCCACCAGGAATGAGTTTTCATGCAAAAACTGTCTATTTCAACTAAATTGATCCATCCAAAACGAACTTTGTACTTTGCTATGAAGTTCCACCAGGAATGAGTTTTCATGCAAAAATTGTCTATTTCAACTAAATTGATCCATCCAAAACGAACTTTGTACTTTGCTATGAAGTTCCACCAGGAATGAGTTTTCATGCAAAAACTGTCTATTTCAACTAAATTGATCCATCCAAAACGAACTTTGTACTTTGCTATGAAGTTCCACCAGGAATGAGTTTTCATGCAAAAACTGTCTATTTCAACTTAATTCGTCCATCTGATTCGAACTTTGTACTTTGCTATGAAGTTCCACCAGGAATGAGTTTTCATACAAAAACTGTCTATTTCAACTTAATTCGTCCATCCAAAACGAACTTTGTACTTTGCTATGAAGTTCCACCAGGAATGAGTTTTCATGCAAAAACTGTCTATTTCAACTAAATTGATCCATCCAAAACGAACTTTGTACTTTGCTATGAAGTTCCACCAGGAATGAGTTTTCATGCAAAAACTGTCTATTTCAACTAAATTGATCCATCCAAAACGAACTTTGTACTTTGCTATGAAGTTCCACCAGGAATGAGTTTTCATGCAAAAACTGTCTATTTCAACTAAATTGATCCATCCAAAACGAACTTTTTACTTTGCTATGAAGTTCCACCAGGAATGAGTTTTCATGCAAAAACTGTCTATTTCAACTAAATTGATCCATCCAAAACGAACTTTGTTCTTTGCTATGAAGTTCCACCAGGAATGAGTTTTCATGCAAAAACTGTCTATTTCAACTAAATTGATCCATCCAAAACGAACTTTGTACTTTGCTATGAAGTTCTACCAGGAATGAGTTTTCATGCAAGAACTGTCTATTTCAACTAACTTTGTCCATCCAAAACGAACTTTGTACTTTGCTATGAAGTTCCACCAGGAATGAGTTTTTATGCAAAAACTGTCTATTTCAACTAACTTTGTCCATCCAAAACGAACTTTGTACTTTGCTATGAAGTTCCACCAGGAATGAGTTTTCATGCAAAAACTGTCTATTTCAACTTAATTCGTCCATCTGATTCGAACTTTGTACTTTGCTATGAAGTTCTACCAGGAATGAGTTTTCATGCAAAAACTGTCTATTTCAACTAACTTTGTCCATCCAAAACGAACTTTGTACTTTGCTATGAAGTTCCACCAGGAATGAGTTTTTATGCAAAAACTGTCTATTTCAACTAACTTTGTCCATCCAAAACGAACTTTGTACTTTGCTATGAAGTTCCACCAGGAATGAGTTTTCATGCAAAAACTGTCTATTTCAACTAAATTGATCCATCCAAAACGAACTTTGTACTTTGCTATGAAGTTCCACCAGGAATGAGTTTTCATGCAAAAACTGTCTATTTCAACTTAATTCGTCCATCTGATTCGAACTTTGTACTTTGCTATGAAGTTCCACCAGGAATGAGTTTTCATACAAAAACTGTCTATTTCAACTTAATTCGTCCATCCAAAACGAACTTTGTACTTTGCTATGAAGTTCCACCAGGAATGAGTTTTCATACAAAAACTGTCTATTTCAACTAAATTGATCCATCCAAAACGAACTTTGTACTTTGCTATGAAGTTCCACCAGGAATGAGTTTTCATGCAAAAACTGTCTATTTCAACTAAATTGATCCATCCAAAACGAACTTTGTACTTTGCTATGGAATTCTACCAGGATTGAGTTTACATGCAAAAACTGTCTATTTCAACTAAATTGGTGCATCCGTTACGAACTTTGTACTTTGCTATGGAATTCTACCAGGATTGAGTTTACATGCAAAAACTGTCTATTTCAACTAAATTGGTGCATCCGATACGAACTTTGTACTTTGCTATGGAATTCTAGCAGGATTGAGTTTACATGCAAAAACTGTCTATTTCAACTAAATTGGTGCATCCGTTATGAACTTTGTACTTTGCTATGGAATTCTACCAGGATTGAGTTTGCATGCAAAAACTGTCTATTTCAACTAAATTGGTGCATCCGTTACGAACTTTGTACTTTGCTATGGAATTCTACCAGGATTGAGTTTACATGCAAAAACTGTCTATTTCAACTAAATTGGTGCATCCGATACGAACTTTGTACTTTGCTATGGAATTCTACCAGGATTGAGTTTACATGCAAAAACTGTCTATTTCAACTAAATTGGTGCATCCGATACGAACTTTGTACTTTGCTATGGAATTCTACCAGGATTGAGTTTACATGCAAAAACTGTCTATTTCAACTAAATTGGTACATCCGTTACGAACTTTGTACTTTGCTATGGAATTCTACCAGGATTGAGTTTACATGCAAAAACTGTCTATTTCAACTAAATTGGTGCATCCGATACGAACTTTGTACTTTGCTATGGAATTCTACCAGGATTGAGTTTACATGCAAAAACTGTCTATTTCAACTAAATTGGTGCATCCGATACGAACTTTGTACTTTGCTATGGAATTCTACCAGGATTGAGTTTACATGCAAAAACTGTCTATTTCAACTAAATTGGTGCATCCGTTATGAACTTTGTACTTTGCTATGGAATTCTACCAGGATTGAGTTTACATGCAAAAACTGTCTATTTCAACTAAATTGGTGCATCCGATACGAACTTTGTACTTTGCTATGGAATTCTACCAGGATTGAGTTTACATGCAAAAACTGTCTATTTCAACTAAATTGGTGCATCCGATACGAACTTTGTACTTTGCTATGGAATTCTACCAGGATTGAGTTTACATGCAAAAACTGTCTATTTCAACTAAATTGGTGCATCCGTTACGAACTTTGTACTTTGCTATGGAATTCTACCAGGATTGAGTTTACATGCAAAAACTGTCTATTTCAACTAAATTGGTGCATCCGATACGAACTTTGTACTTTGCTATGGAATTCTACCAGGATTGAGTTTACATGCAAAAACTGTCTATTTCAACTAAATTGGTGCATCCGATACGAACTTTGTACTTTGCTATGGAATTCTACCAGGATTGAGTTTACATGCAAAAACTGTCTATTTCAACTAAATTGGTGCATCCGTTACGAACTTTGTACTTTGCTATGGAATTCTACCAGGATTGAGTTTACATGCAAAAACTGTCTATTTCAACTAAATTGGTGCATCCGTTATGAACTTTGTACTTTGCTATGGAATTCTACCAGGATTGAGTTTACATGCAAAAACTGTCTATTTCAACTAAATTGGTGCATCCGTTATGAACTTTGTACTTTGCTATGGAATTCTACCAGGATTGAGTTTACATGCAAAAACTGTCTATTTCAACTAAATTGGTGCATCCTATACGAACTTTGTACTTTGCTATGGAATTCTACCAGGATTGAGTTTACATGCAAAAACTGTCTATTTCAACTAAATTGGTGCATCCGATACGAACTTTGTACTTTGCTATGGAATTCTACCAGGATTGAGTTTACATGCAAAAACTGTCTATTTCAACTAAATTGGTGCATCCGTTACGAACTTTGTACTTTGCTATGGAATTCTACCAGGATTGAGTTTACATGCAAAAACTGTCTATTTCAACTAAATTGGTGCATCCGATACGAACTTTGTACTTTGCTATGGAATTCTACCAGGATTGAGTTTACATGCAAAAACTGTCTATTTCAACTAAATTGGTGCATCCGATACGAACTTTGTACTTTGCTATGGAATTCTACCAGGATTGAGTTTACATGCAAAAACTGTCTATTTCAACTAAATTGGTGCATCCGTTATGAACTTTGTACTTTGCTATGGAATTCTACCAGGATTGAGTTTACATGCAAAAACTGTCTATTTCAACTAAATTGGTGCATCCGTTATGAACTTTGTACTTTGCTATGGAATTCTACCAGGAACGAGTTTACATGCAAAAACTGTCTATTTCAACTAAATTGGTGCATCCGTTACGAACTTTGTACTTTGCTATGGAATTCTACCAGGATTGAGTTTACATGCAAAAACTGTCTATTTCAACTAAATTGGTGCATCCGATACGAACTTTGTACTTTGCTATGGAATTCTACCAGGATTGAGTTTACATGCAAAAACTGTCTATTTCAACTAAATTGGTGCATCCGTTATGAACTTTGTACTTTGCTATGGAATTCTACCAGGATTGAGTTTACATGCAAAAACTGTCTATTTCAACTAAATTGGTGCATCCGTTATGAACTTTGTACTTTGCTATGGAATTCTACCAGGAACGAGTTTACATGCAAAAACTGTCTATTTCAACTAAATTGGTGCATCCGTTACGAACTTTGTACTTTGCTATGGAATTCTACCAGGATTGAGTTTACATGCAAAAACTGTCTATTTCAACTAAATTGGTGCATCCGATACGAACTTTGTACTTTGCTATGGAATTCTACCAGGATTGAGTTTACATGCAAAAACTGTCTATTTCAACTAAATTGGTGCATCCGATACGAACTTTGTACTTTGCTATGGAATTCTACCAGGATTGAGTTTACATGCAAAAACTGTCTATTTCAACTAAATTGGTACATCCGTTACGAACTTTGTACTTTGCTATGGAATTCTACCAGGATTGAGTCTACATGCAAAAACTGTCTATTTCAACTAAATTGGTGCATCCGATACGAACTTTGTACTTTGCTATGGAATTCTACCAGGATTGAGTTTACATGCAAAAACTGTCTATTTCAACTAAATTGGTGCATCCGATACGAACTTTGTACTTTGCTATGGAATTCTACCAGGATTGAGTTTACATGCAAAAACTGTCTATTTCAACTAAATTGGTGCATCCGATACGAACTTTGTACTTTGCTATGGAATTCTACCAGGATTGAGTTTTCATGCAAAAACTGTCTATTTCAACTAAATTGGTGCATCCGTTATGAACTTTGTACTTTGCTATGGAATTCTACCAGGATTGAGTTTACATGCAAAAACTGTCTATTTCAACTAAATTGGTGCATCCGTTATGAACTTTGTACTTTGCTATGGAATTCTACCAGGATTGAGTTTACATGCAAAAACTGTCTATTTCAACTAAATTGGTGCATCCGTTATGAACTTTGTACTTTGCTATGGAATTCTACCAGGATTGAGTTTACATGCAAAAACTGTCTATTTCAACTAAATTGGTGCATCCGATACGAACTTTGTACTTTGCTATGGAATTCTACCAGGATTGAGTTTACATGCAAAAACTGTCTATTTCAACTAAATTGGTGCATCCGTTATGAACTTTGTACTTTGCTATGGAATTCTACCAGGATTGAGTTTACATGCAAAAACTGTCTATTTCAACTAAATTGGTGCATCCGATACGAACTTTTTACTTTGCTATGGAATTCTACCAGGATTGAGTTTACATGCAAAAACTGTCTATTTCAACTAAATTGGTGCATCCGTTATGAACTTTGTACTTTGCTATGGAATTCTACCAGGATTGAGTTTACATGCAAAAACTGTCTATTTCAACTAAATTCGTGCATCCGATACGAACTTTGTACTTTGCTATGGAATTCTACCAGGATTGAGTTTACATGCAAAAACTGTCTATTTCAACGTAATTCGTGCATACGATGCGAACTTTGTACTTTGCTATGGAATTCTACCAGGATTGAGTTTACATGCAAAAACTGTCTATTTCAACTAAATTTGTGCATCCGATTCGAACTTTGTACTTTGCTATGGAATTCTACCAGGATTGAGTTTACATGCAAAAACTGTCTATTTCAACTAAATTTGTGCATCCGATTCGAACTTTGTACTTTGCTATGGAATTCTACCAGGATTGAGTTTACATGCAAAAACTGTCTATTTCAACTAAATTGGTGCATCCGTTACGAACTTTGTACTTTGCTATGGAATTCTACCAGGATTGAGTTTACATGCAAAAACTGTCTATTTGAACGTAATTCGTGCATCCGTTATGAACTTTGTACTTTGCTATGGAATTCTACCAGGATTGAGTTTACATGCAAAAACTGTCTATTTCAACTAAATTCGTGCATCCGATACGAACTTTGTACTTTGCTATGGAATTCTACCAGGATTGAGTTTACATGCAAAAACTGTCTATTTCAACGTAATTCGTGCATACGATGCGAACTTTGTACTTTGCTATGGAATTCTACCAGGATTGAGTTTACATGCAAAAACTGTCTATTTCAACTAAATTTGTGCATCCGATTCGAACTTTGTACTTTGCTATGGAATTCTACCAGGATTGAGTTTACATGCAAAAACTGTCTATTTCAACTAAATTTGTGCATCCGATACGAACTTTGTACTTTGCTATGGAATTCTACCAGGATTGAGTTTACATGCAAAAACTGTCTATTTCAACTAAATTTGTGCATCCGATTCGAACTTTGTACTTTGCTATGGAATTCTACCAGGATTGAGTTTACATGCAAAAACTGTCTATTTCAACTAAATTTGTGCATCCGATTCGAACTTTGTACTTTGCTATGGAATTCTACCAGGATTGAGTTTACATGCAAAAACTGTCTATTTCAACTAAATTTGTGCATCCGATTCGAACTTTGTACTTTGCTATGGAATTCTACCAGGATTGAGTTTACATGCAAAAACTGTCTATTTCAACTAAATTGGTGCATCCGTTACGAACTTTGTACTTTGCTATGGAATTCTACCAGGATTGAGTTTACATGCAAAAACTGTCTATTTCAACGTAATTCGTGCATACGATGCGAACTTTGTACTTTGCTATGGAATTCTACCAGGATTGAGTTTACATGCAAAAACTGTCTATTTCAACGTAATTCGTGCATACGATGCGAACTTTGTACTTTGCTATGGAATTCTACCAGGATTGAGTTTACATGCAAAAACTGTCTATTTCAACTAAATTTGTGCATCCGATTCGAACTTTGTACTTTGCTATGGAATTCTACCAGGATTGAGTTTACATGCAAAAACTGTCTATTTCAACTAAATTTGTGCATCCGATTCGAACTTTGTACTTTGCTATGGAATTCTACCAGGATTGAGTTTACATGCAAAAACTGTCTATTTCAACTAAATTGGTGCATCCGATTCGAACTTTGTACTTTGCTATGGAATTCTACCAGGATTGAGTTTACATGCAAAAACTGTCTATTTCAACTAAATTCGTGCATCCGATACGAACTTTGTACTTTGCTATGGAATTCTACCAGGATTGAGTTTACATGCAAAAACTGTCTATTTCAACGTAATTCGTGCATACGATGCGAACTTTGTACTTTGCTATGGAATTCTACCAGGATTGAGTTTACATGCAAAAACTGTCTATTTCAACTAAATTTGTGCATCCGATTCGAACTTTGTACTTTGCTATGGAATTCTACCAGGATTGAGTTTACATGCAAAAACTGTCTATTTCAACTAAATTGGTGCATCCGTTATGAACTTTGTACTTTGCTATGGAATTCTACCAGGATTGAGTTTACATGCAAAAACTGTCTATTTCAACTAAATTGGTGCATCCGTTATGAACTTTGTACTTTGCTATGGAATTCTACCAGGATTGAGTTTACATGCAAAAACTGTCTATTTCAACTAAATTGGTGCATCCGTTATGAACTTTGTACTTTGCTATGGAATTCTACCAGGATTGAGTTTACATGCAAAAACTGTCTATTTCAACTAAATTGGTGCATCCGATACGAACTTTGTACTTTGCTATGGAATTCTACCAGGATTGAGTTTACATGCAAAAACTGTCTATTTCAACTAAATTGGTGCATCCGATACGAACTTTGTACTTTGCTATGGAATTCTACCAGGATTGAGTTTACATGCAAAAACTGTCTATTTCAACTAAATTGGTGCATCCGATACGAACTTTGTACTTTGCTATGGAATTCTACCAGGATTGAGTTTACATGCAAAAACTGTCTATTTCAACTAAATTGGTGCATCCGTTATGAACTTTGTACTTTGCTATGGAATTCTACCAGGATTGAGTTTACATGCAAAAACTGTCTATTTCAACTAAATTGGTGCATCCGTTATGAACTTTGTACTTTGCTATGGAATTCTACCAGGATTGAGTTTACATGCAAAAACTGTCTATTTCAACTAAATTGGTGCATCCGATACGAACTTTGTACTTTGCTATGGAATTCTACCAGGATTGAGTTTACATGCAAAAACTGTCTATTTCAACTAAATTGGTGCATCCGTTACGAACTTTGTACTTTGCTATGGAATTCTACCAGGATTGAGCTTACATGCAAAAACTGTCTATTTCAACTAAATTGGTGCATCCGATACGAACTTTGTACTTTGCTATGGAATACTACCAGGATTGAGTTTACATGCAAAAACTGTCTATTTCAACTAAATTGGTGCATCCATTATGAACTTTGTACTTTGCTGTGGAATACTACCAGGATTGAGTTTACATGCAAAAACTGTCTATTTCAACTAAATTCGTGCATCCGATACGAACTTTGTACTTTGCTATGGAATTCTACCAGGATTGAGTTTACATGCAAAAACTGTCTATTTCAACTAAATTGGTGCATCCGTTACGAACTTTGTACTTTGCTATGGAATTCTACCAGGATTGAGCTTACATGCAAAAACTGTCTATTTCAACTAAATTGGTGCATCCGATACGAACTTTGTACTTTGCTATGGAATACTACCAGGATTGAGTTTACATGCAAAAACTGTCTATTTCAACTAAATTGGTGCATCCGATTCGAACTTTGTACTTTGCTATGGAATTCTACCAGGATTGAGTTTACATGCAAAAACTGTCTATTTCAACTAAATTCGTGCATCCGATACGAACTTTGTACTTTGCTATGGAATTCTACCAGGATTGAGTTTACATGCAAAAACTGTCTATTTCAACTAAATTGGTGCATCCGATACGAACTTTGTACTTTGCTATGGAATTCTACCAGGATTGAGTTTACATGCAAAAACTGTCTATTTCAACTAAATTGGTGCATCCGTTACGAACCTTGTACTTTGCTATGGAATTCTACCAGGATTGAGTTTACATGCAAAAACTGTCTATTTCAACTAAATTGGTGCATCCGATACGAACTTTGTACTTTGCTGTGGAATACTACCAGGATTGAGTTTACATGCAAAAACTGTCTATTTCAACTAAATTGGTGCATCCGTTATGAACTTTGTACTTTGCTATGGAATTCTACCAGGATTGAGTTTACATGCAAAAACTGTCTATTTCAACTAAATTGGTGCATCCGATACGAACTTTGTACTTTGCTATGGAATTCTACCAGGATTGAGTTTACATGCAAAAACTGTCTATTTCAACTAAATTGGTGCATCCGATACGAACTTTGTACTTTGCTATGGAATTCTACCAGGATTGAGTTTACATGCAAAAACTGTCTATTTCAACTAAATTGGTGCATCCGTTACGAACTTTGTACTTTGCTATGGAATTCTACCAGGATTGAGCTTACATGCAAAAACTGTCTATTTCAACTAAATTGGTGCATCCGATACGAACTTTGTACTTTGCTATGGAATACTACCAGGATTGAGTTTACATGCAAAAACTGTCTATTTCAACTAAATTGGTGCATCCATTATGAACTTTGTACTTTGCTGTGGAATACTACCAGGATTGAGTTTACATGCAAAAACTGTCTATTTCAACTAAATTGGTGCATCCGTTACGAACTTTGTACTTTGCTATGGAATTCTACCAGGATTGAGTTTACATGCAAAAACTGTCTATTTCAACTAAATTGGTGCATCCGTTACGAACTTTGTACTTTGCTATGGAATTCTACCAGGATTGAGTTTACATGCAAAAACTGTCTATTTCAACTAAATTGGTGCATCCGATACGAACTTTGTACTTTGCTATGGAATTCTACCAGGATTGAGTTTACATGCAAAAACTGTCTATTTCAACTAAATTGGTGCATCCGATACGAACTTTGTACTTTGCTATGGAATTCTACCAGGATTGAGTTTACATGCAAAAACTGTCTATTTCAACTAAATTGGTGCATCCGTTATGAACTTTGTACTTTGCTATGGAATTCTACCAGGATTGAGTTTACATGCAAAAACTGTCTATTTCAACTAAATTGGTGCATCCGTTACGAACTTTGTACTTTGCTATGGAATTCTACCAGGATTGAGTTTACATGCAAAAACTGTCTATTTCAACTAAATTGGTGCATCCGTTATGAACTTTGTACTTTGCTATGGAATTCTACCAGGATTGAGTTTACATGCAAAAACTGTCTATTTCAACTAAATTGGTGCATCCGTTATGAACTTTGTACTTTGCTATGGAATTCTACCAGGATTGAGTTTACATGCAAAAACTGTCTATTTCAACTAAATTGGTGCATCCGTTATGAACTTTGTACTTTGCTATGGAATTCTACCAGGATTGAGTTTACATGCAAAAACTGTCTATTTCAACTAAATTGGTGCATCCGTTACAAACTTTGTACTTTGCTATGGAATTCTACCAGGATTGAGTTTACATGCAAAAACTGTCTATTTCAACTAAATTGGTGCATCCGTTATGAACTTTGTACTTTGCTATGGAATTCTACCAGGATTGAGTTTACATGCAAAAACTGTCTATTTCAACTAAATTGGTGCATCCGATACGAACTTTGTACTTTGCTATGGAATTCTACCAGGATTGAGTTTACATGCAAAAACTGTCTATTTCAACTAAATTGGTGCATCCGATACGAACTTTGTACTTTGCTATGGAATTCTACCAGGATTGAGTTTACATGCAAAAACTGTCTATTTCAACTAAATTGGTGCATCCGATACGAACTTTGTACTTTGCTATGGAATTCTACCAGGATTGAGTTTACATGCAAAAACTGTCTATTTCAACTAAATTGGTGCATCCGTTACGAACTTTGTACTTTGCTATGGAATTCTACCAGGATTGAGTTTACATGCAAAAACTGTCTATTTCAACTAAATTGGTGCATCCGTTATGAACTTTGTACTTTGCTATGGAATTCTACCAGGATTGAGTTTACATGCAAAAACTGTCTATTTCAACTAAATTGGTGCATCCGATACGAACTTTGTACTTTGCTATGGAATTCTACCAGGATTGAGTTTACATGCAAAAACTGTCTATTTCAACTAAATTGGTGCATCCGATACGAACTTTGTACTTTGCTATGGAATTCTACCAGGATTGAGTTTACATGCAAAAACTGTCTATTTCAACTAAATTGGTGCATCCGTTACGAACTTTGTACTTTGCTATGGAATTCTACCAGGATTGAGTTTACATGCAAAAACTGTCTATTTCAACTAAATTGGTGCATCCGATACGAACTTTGTACTTTGCTATGGAATTCTACCAGGATTGAGTTTACATGCAAAAACTGTCTATTTCAACTAAATTGGTGCATCCGTTACGAACTTTGTACTTTGCTATGGAATTCTACCAGGATTGAGTTTACATGCAAAAACTGTCTATTTCAACTAAATTGGTGCATCCAAAACGAACTTTGTACTTTGCTATGGAATTCTACCAGGATTGAGTTTACATGCAAAAACTGTCTATTTCAACTAAATTGGTGCATCCGTTATGAACTTTGTACTTTGCTATGGAATTCTACCAGGATTGAGTTTACATGCAAAAACTGTCTATTTCAACTAAATTGGTGCATCCGTTATGAACTTTGTACTTTGCTATGGAATTCTACCAGGATTGAGTTTACATGCAAAAACTGTCTATTTCAACTAAATTGGTGCATCCGATACGAACTTTGTACTTTGCTATGGAATTCTACCAGGATTGAGTTTACATGCAAAAACTGTCTATTTCAACTAAATTGGTGCATCCGTTATGAACTTTGTACTTTGCTATGGAATTCTACCAGGATTGAGTTTACATGCAAAAACTGTCTATTTCAACTAAATTGGTGCATCCGTTATGAACTTTGTACTTTGCTATGGAATTCTACCAGGATTGAGTTTACATGCAAAAACTGTCTATTTCAACTAAATTGGTGCATCCGTTATGAACTTTGTACTTTGCTATGGAATTCTATCAGGATTGAGTTTACATGCAAAAAATGTCTATTTCAGCTAAATTGGTGCATCCGATACGAACTTTGTACTTTGCTATGGAATTCTACCAGGATTGAGTTTACATGCAAAAACTGTCTATTTCAACTAAATTGGTGCATCCGTTACGAACTTTGTACTTTGCTATGGAATTTTTACCAGGATTGAGTTTACATGCAAAAACTATCTATTTCAACTAAATTGGTGCATCCATTATGAACTTTGTACTTTGCTATGGAATTCTACCAGGATTGAGTTTACATGCAAAAACTGTATATTTCAACTAAATTGGTGCATCCGATACGAACTTTGTACTTTGCTATGGAATTCTACCAGGATTGAGTTTACATGCAAAAACTGTCTATTTCAACTAAATTGGTGCATCCGTTATGAACTTTGTACTTTGCTATGGAATTCTACCAGGATTGAGTTTACATGCAAAAACTGTCTATTTCAACTAAATTGGTGCATCCGTTATGAACTTTGTACTTTGCTATGGAATTCTACCAGGATTGAGTTCACATGCAAAAACTGTCTATTTCAACTAAATTGGTGCATCCGATACGAACTTTGTACTTTGCTATGGAATTCTACCAGGATTGAGTTTACATGCAAAAACTGTCTATTTCAACTAAATTGGTGCATCCGTTATGAACTTTGTACTTTGCTATGGAATTCTACCAGGATTGAGTTCACATGCAAAAACTGTCTATTTCAACTAAATTGGTGCATCCGATACGAACTTTGTACTTTGCTATGGAATTCTACCAGGATTGAGTTTACATGCAAAAACTGTCTATTTCAACTAAATTGGTGCATCCGATACGAACTTTGTACTTTGCTATGGAATTCTACCAGGATTGAGTTTACATGCAAAAACTGTCTATTTCAACTAAATTGGTGCATCCGTTATGAACTTTGTACTTTGCTATGGAATTCTACCAGGATTGAGTTTACATGCAAAAACTGTCTATTTCAACTAAATTGGTGCATCCGTTATGAACTTTGTACTTTGCTATGGAATTCTACCAGGATTGAGTTCACATGCAAAAACTGTCTATTTCAACTAAATTGGTGCATCCGATACGAACTTTGTACTTTGCTATGGAATTCTACCAGGATTGAGTTTACATGCAAAAACTGTCTATTTCAACTAAATTGGTGCATCCGTTACAAACTTTGTACTTTGCTATGGAATTCTACCAGGATTGAGTTTACATGCAAAAACTGTCTATTTCAACTAAATTGGTGCATCCGTTATGAACTTTGTACTTTGCTATGGAATTCTACCAGGATTGAGTTTACATGCAAAAACTGTCTATTTCAACTAAATTGGTGCATCCGATACGAACTTTGTACTTTGCTATGGAATTCTACCAGGATTGAGTTTACATGCAAAAACTGTCTATTTCAACTAAATTGGTGCATCCGTTATGAACTTTGTACTTTGCTATGGAATTCTACCAGGATTGAGTTTACATGCAAAAACTGTCTATTTCAACTAAATTGGTGCATCCGATACGAACTTTGTACTTTGCTATGGAATTCTACCAGGATTGAGTTTACATGCAAAAACTGTCTATTTCAACTAAATTGGTGCATCCGATACGAACTTTGTACTTTGCTATGGAATTCTACCAGGATTGAGTTTACATGCAAAAACTGTCTATTTCAACTAAATTGGTGCATCCGTTATGAACTTTGTACTTTGCTATGGAATTCTACCAGGATTGAGTTTACATGCAAAAACTGTCTATTTCAACTAAATTGGTGCATCCGTTATGAACTTTGTACTTTGCTATGGAATTCTACCAGGATTGAGTTTACATGCAAAAACTGTCTATTTCAACTAAATTGGTGCATCCGATACGAACTTTGTACTTTGCTATGGAATTCTACCAGGATTGAGTTTACATGCAAAAACTGTCTATTTCAACTAAATTGGTGCATCCGTTATGAACTTTGTACTTTGCTATGGAATTCTACCAGGATTGAGTTCACATGCAAAAACTGTCTATTTCAACTAAATTGGTGCATCCGATACGAACTTTGTACTTTGCTATGGAATTCTACCAGGATTGAGTTTACATGCAAAAACTGTCTATTTCAACTAAATTGGTGCATCCGATACGAACTTTGTACTTTGCTATGGAATTCTACCAGGATTGAGTTTACATGCAAAAACTGTCTATTTCAACTAAATTGGTGCATCCGTTATGAACTTTGTACTTTGCTATGGAATTCTACAGGATTGAGTTTACATGCAAAAACTGTCTATTTCAACTAAATTGGTGCATCCGATACGAACTTTGTACATTGCTATGGAATTCTACCAGGATTGAGTTTACATACAAAAACTGTCTATTTCAACTAAATTGGTGCATCCGTTATGAACTTTGTACTTTGCTATGGAATTCTACCAGGATTGAGTTTACATGCAAAAAACTGTCTATTTCAACTAAATTGGTGCATCCGTTATGAACTTTGTACTTTGCTATGGAATTCTACCAGGATTGAGTTTACATGCAAAAACTGTCTATTTCAACTAAATTGGTGCATCCGTTACAAACTTTGTACTTTGCTATGGAATTCTACCAGGATTGAGTTTACATGCAAAAACTGTCTATTTCAACTAAATTGGTGCATCCGATACGAACTTTGTACTTTGCTATGGAATTCTACCAGGATTGAGTTTTTTTTTTTTTTTTTTTG